>NC_081413.1:185179317-185256434 GCF_030272615.1 Cryptomeria japonica
AAATAATCATAAATAACTGGCAATGCCTCAATCAGATAGGAAACTAAGATAGTTACACTGACACAATCAGAAAATTCAACTATGACTGATGATCAGAGCAGTGAACCTGAAGTTCAGAAGACACCAAAGTATGTAAGATTAAATCATTCTGAAGATCAAATTATTGGAGATAGGAACAAGGGAGTTATGACAAGAAGAAGACTCGCAAATGAAGAGGTATGTGTTATTTCTCAAATTGAATTGGCATGTGTTATCGAAGCTTGTAAAGATAAACATTGGTTAAAGGCTATGGAAGATGAATTAGGTCAGATAGAGAAGAATGAAACTTGGACTTTAGTTCCCTAGTCTAAAAATAGGAATGTTATTGGAACTAAATGGGTTTTTAGGAATAAATTGAATGAGGATGGTCAAGTTGTAAGAAACAAGGCTAGATTGGTTTGTAGAGGATATTCTCAAATGGAAGGAATTGATTATGGTGAGACATTTGTACCTGTAGCTAGAATTGAAGCTGTTAGACTATTTCTTGTCTATGCAGCTTATAAGAAATATAAGGTTTATCAAATAGATTTTAAATGTGCATTTTTGAATGGTGAACTTGAGGAAGAAGTATACATTGAGCAACCTGATGGATTTTCACTGACAGATGATAAAGATATGGTTTGCATATTGAAGAAAGCTTTATATGGTTTGAAACAGGCTCCTAGAGATTGGTATGCAAGGTTGGATAAATATCTTTTGAAGCTTGGTTTTACTAAAGGTAGTACTGATACTAATTTATATTATAAGGTCACTGATAACGATATTCCGATTATTGAAGTATTTGTTGATGATATCATTTTTGGAGGAGAAGATAAATTGTGCATGGAATTTGCTAACAATATGAAGAATGAATTTGAAATGTCCATGATTGGTGAGATGAAATTTTTCTTAGGTTTGCAGATTACTCAAACTAACAAAGGCATTTTTATCTGTCAAACTAAGTATCTAAAGGAATTGTTGAAGAAGTTTGGTATGGATAATTCCAAACTTGTAAGTACTCCTATGGTGACAAGTGAGAAATTATCTATCAAGGATACTTCTACACTGATAAATCTGACAAGGTAGAAGAATATGATTGGTGGTCTATTATATCTAAATTATACTAGACCAAATATTATGAATGCAGTAAGTATTGTTTCAATATATCAAAGTAATCCTAAAGAAAATCATGAATGTGCAGTAAAGAGGATATTCCGGTATTTGCAAGGAACAATAGAATATGGTTTATGGTATTCTAAAAATGGTGATTTCACTTTATGTGCATATACTGACTCAGACTGGGCAGGAGATGCTAATGATAGGAAGAACACTTCTAGTGGTGCTTTCTTTCTTGGAAAGAAACTAGTTTCATGGATCAGCAAAAAATAGTCATGCATTTCTTTATCTACTGCAGAAGCTGAGTATGTTGCAGCAGCAACTAATTGCACTCAAGTCTTGTGGATGAAGCAAATGTTGAAGGATATCAGGGTAAATTATAGTGAACCAATAGTTGTCTACTGTGACAACTTTGCATCTATTGACATGTCTAAAAATCCCTATTTCACTCTAAGACTAAGCATATATCAATAAAGTGTAACTTTCTGAAGGACAAGGTAGAAGGAAAGGAAGTCAAATTGGTTTATGTGAACACTAAAGAACATATTGAAGATATATTCATTAAACCATTGTCTAAAGAATCATTTGAGTATTTGAGAGACATGTTAGAGGTTTTTGCCCCTCCGACAGAGACTTGATTGATGCAGTTTGTCATCAGTTCGTCATACATTATCAGAGACATTATTCATTCCAGCACTGATGAGTGGTGCTACTACTCAAGGGGAGTAGTCATCTTTGAGATTGAGAGGTTTACATTATCTCTTTGATATTTTTGTCAAATTTTTGGCATTAATGTCACAAGGGGAGAGATATTGATGTGAAAAATAAGAAAAGGAGTTGTATACATTAGGGGGAGATTTATTGATATTCAAGAGATTGTTGGTTATCTTCCACAAGGAGAGACTTGTTTGGCATTTTTTGGTACTTAGATGATTTTCACATCTAGTGTTGCCATCAATGCCAAAGGGGGAGATTGTTGGCATTATGGATGAATTAATTATGTGTTGCATTGATGTCAACACTAGCTGTTATAGTTGGTTACCAATAGATAGGTTTTGGTTACCGGTATAAGATCTAGTGTTACCAACAGAAGAGACTATCTATTGGACACTTTTGGCATGATTGGATCAATAGAGTATGTTTGATTTCATGTGTCACATGTTCCTTGAGAATGTTCTGGTTAATTGGTATTGACTTGGTAATCGGATGCTATCATACACTCTTGTAAACCATTATCGGCATTGGTTTAACATTTAACCGCTAGAGCTTTCACTGAGGAATCTTGACATGATGCATAATTGGTATTCGTGCGGCTTCTAGATGGATTTTAGGATGCTGAAGATGTTCTTTGATCATGCTTCAACTGCTTGAAGACATTTCTTTGGCATGGTGGACCTAGGATACGTCTGATACCTATCTAGGTTATGGACCGGTATCATGATAATGTGTTCTCTACATATTACCGGGTTGTTTCGGGGTGTTCTATGGATTGGTTATTCTTGTTTTGGCCTTAAGCTGACATGGCATATCATTGTAATATGGATTTATATAATGGTCTTATTGTAATATCTTTTAGGTGGCTGACCTAATTGGTTTAGGCCTTAGGGTTGGTATAAAATGATGTAAGATCTCATTGTAATAAGTGTTCATGGTTGTGGAATGTAATATCGTATGTGAAGGAGATTTTGTCGATCATAGGTGATCGAATTGGGATTAAGGAAGAGGTCAAAGGCCTTCGATATTGAACTTAATCAGGACTGTAATCAGGCATGGTAGATGTTATCTTTGGCAGTTCATTATTATGGATTGTTGTCCATATATCTTGAGGTGGTTTTAACCTCTATAGTTAGTGAGACTCTTTTGTAATGAGTAGTACACTCTAAGTAGTGTGCCTTCCTACATGTGCAAGCCCCTCATTGTAACACACACTTTTTGCAAAAGTATTATCTAACTATGGGTAAGCTTCCCACCATGGTTTTTCCATTTTCAGGTTTTCCATGTACAAATCATGGTGTTATGTGCTATGGTTTCTTTGCATTGATTATCTATTTAATTATTAAGTTGTATTGTTTATCGGTATTTGTTTCTACCCTACCGATACTTAATCTAGTTTAAGGTTATTAAGTGGATTAAATGATATAATCTGTTAACAATTGATTCACCCCCCCCCCCCTCTCAGTTGGTCACTGGTTATCCTAACACATTTATGTTCCCTCAATTAGTATCAAAGCCTTAGGTTACCTGGCAGATGAGCTTTCTCTAGCTTGGGTATATTATGGTTTGTGAACAGAATGGCTAGGATTGAATCCTCCTCTATTAAAGTGCCAATGTTTAATGGCATAAACTATGCCTTTTAGAGTAGAAGAATGGAAACCTATCTATCCTCCTTAGGCTATGATACATGGATGCTAGTTAAAAATGGCTATATCTTTCCTCAAACTCCTCCTACCAATCCTAATGCCAAACATGAATATGAGTGCAATGCTAAAGTGAAGAATGCTATTCTAAGTGGCCTATTTAATATAGAGTTTGTCAATGTTATGTATTGTATGTCTATAAAATAAACATGGGACAAGCTGTAGAGAATCTATGAAGGAGATGTAAAGGTGAAGGAGGCTAAACTACAAAATATTCAAGCTCAGTTTGAAGGCCTGAAAATGAAGAAAGAAGAAAAGATTGATTATTATCTACAAAGTGTAGATGGAATAGTAAATGTTGTATGAGGGCTTGGAGAGGACATTATAGATGAAGTTATAGTCAATAAAGTTCTATGATCACTAACAACAAAGTATGACACAAAATTCGCTATCATTTAGGAAGCTAAGGACATGAAAAATATTCTTCATGGATCAACTATTTGGATCATTATCATCTTATGAGATGAGGATTGTAAGTGTTTAAACATCCAAGAGAGAAGTTTCCTTCAATGCCATTAAGAAAGGGAAAGAGGTAGAAACAAGTGTTGATGAAGATGACCCTAACACTACTGAAAAAAACTTTGTCAAGAAGCTAAAGAAGGATTTGGAAAATACAAAGGCAAGATGTCATTCAAATGTTTCAACTGTGGTAAGATAAGACATTTTGTTTCTAAGTGCCAATATGAAGAGAAAAGGTAAAAAGTTTTTCAAATAAGAAAGAAGAAATTTTCAAAAGAAGAAAAGTCTCTTGACCTTCGATAATGACATCTCTGATGATGAAAGTGGTTAGTTGAAATTTATGGTGATGATGAAAAAAAACTTTACATGTTCATGGAAAAAGATGTGTTAAATGAGAAGCGGATCTCAAAGAATGGAAGTGGAGCTCAATCTAAAAATCCAAATGCATTTGATAGTGATGAGGAAAATGAATCTGATGTTGAAGTTGGCCTACAAGGAGAATTAATATGTGCTATTGAAGAATTAAATAGATTAAAGATAGAGTATGCCAAATACATAAAAAATTTCATAAATGAACAAAACCTACTAAGCAAGAAACTTGAAGAATCTGATCTGAAAATCACCATTTTAACAGCTCAGCTAGAACAAGTCAAGAGAATGAGTAATGTAATAAAATAAGAAATCAATGCAAAATAAAATTAATTGCAAAAATTGGAAGAAGAAGTGATAAATCTTAGAAAAGAGCTTGAGAAATGTAGGGATGATCTCAAGGCTGAAATATGAAAGCAACACCAATGCATTAAATGACATGCTTAGAAAACAAAATAAGAATAAAGATCATCATGGTCTAGGTTATGAACAAGGAGAGATCTCTAAGGCCAAAGAAAATTCAAGGAAGAAGATTGATTTGAAATCCTTTGTCAAGAGTAAAAAGGAAGTTACCATTGCTCCAAAAGAAGAGAATACTGTCACAAAAGACAAGACCAAGCATAACAGTGATGGCTTTACAAGAGTTAAAGATACAAGAAGAAAGTTTAGAAGACATCCTCCTGGTAGAATAAAAATGTGGAATAACCATCAATTCAACAATTAGTATGTACCCGAGTTCCTTGGTTATTTCTATAAGTGTAATATTTATGGTCACAAATTTTAAAACTGTAAAGTCCACAATAGATTAGTTGTAGACTTCATTAGCAAGAATCCTTTTGCTCCCTTGAGAAATACAGAAATAATTTGTAATAATTTCAACAAGCTAGGACATAGGAGTGCTAAGTACAAAAGTAATAAAAATCAATCAAGTAAATGGTTCCTCACTCCTCAATTCAATAAGAACATAGTATGCTACAAGTGCAACAACTTTTGTCACATTACTAAACACTATAGAACTAAAGTTCCCAAACAAGAAAATAAAGTAGGTAATACTTTTTTAGACAAATCTGAATCAAAAGTCACAACTAAGAAGAAAGAGATCAAACAAGTTTGGAAAGAAAAGGGTAAAGAGAATGGAGTGTCAAACCTGCTAGTACAAACTACTCTTCATTCCAAAAGGAAAAATATTTGGGTAATTAACAATGGCCACTCCAATCACATGATAGGAGACAAAGATAAATTCATAAAACTTGAAGATTGGAATGGTGGTTTAGTTAGATTTGGTGATAAGTCCTTAATCAAGATAAAAGTAAAAGGAACCTTAAGCATAGATGAAAATTAATGTCACATAATACTTATTATCTAGAAATGTTGAAACACAACTTGCTTAGTGTTAGTCAAATGTGTGACAATGGCTACAAATTCACATTTGATTATAAAGGCTATGAAATTAGGAGAGAAAAGAGTGTAAGGCTTGTAGCTAAAGGTAAAAGAACTGATGCACAAGTATGTAATCTAAAAGAGTGTCATGGGACATAATTCATGATAGGACAAGTTGATGAGAGCTAGTTATGGCATAGAAGATTAGGCTATAAAAAATTTGACAATCTTGTTAGAGTGAGCTCAAAGGGATATGTGAGACATATACCTAAGATTACTAAACCAACAAACACTATTTGTGATGAGTGTCAAAAAGGTAAGCAAACTAGAGTAAGTTTCAAGACAAAGGAATACTCAACCACAAGGCCATTGGAACTAATACATACAGACTTATGTAGTCATACTAGGACAAGAGCTCTAAATGGTTAAAAAGTACTTCATGCTATTAATAGATGATTACTTACAGATGACTCAGGTAAATTTATTGCAAGACAAGTCACAAGCATTCGAAAGGTTCAAAATTTTCAGAAAAATGATTGGGAAAGAGAATGGATACAAGGTTAAATTTTTAAGATCAAATTGTGGAGGTGAATTCACTTCAAATTAATTTGAATAATATTGTGAGCAACATGGAATAAAAGACAATATTGTACTCCTAGAACACCTCAACAAAATGGTATTATAGAAAGAAAGAATAGAATGGTTAAAGAAATGACAAGAATGATGTTGAATGAATCAAACTTTCTTGATGTCTACTAGAAAGAGGTTGTCTACACTACAATCTTCATACTTAATAGGGCTTGACTAAGATTGAATAACAAAAGGACACCATATGAGTTGTGGTATTGGAAGAAACCCTTTGTTTAGTACTTTAAAGTCTTTGGAAGAAAGTGTTTTATCAGAAGAGATGATGATGGATTAGTAAGTTTTGATGCAAGGTTTGATGAAGGCATATTCTTGGGCTACTCAACTTGTAATGCTTGCAAAAAATACCCTAGAGAAAATAACTAAACTAACTAACAAATGGAGATATTTTTTTTTAAAACATCTACTAATGCAACATAGTAAACTATCATTACTCCAATTCATAGATCAACATAACATGATTGCATAAAACATCATGAAGATAGCCATAAAATCATACAATGAAAGCAAAAATAACATTAGAACAATCATTATCTCAATGCACACCTATAACCAATCATTCATCCATTCATCTACTCATTCATTCCCTAGGGTACTTCAATGTCATTACTTACTAGCAATATCACCTAACACATCAATATCATAAAACCATTAATATTCTCACAACAATTAAATTACTATCTCTCTTATAATGAGAATCATAAATTCACAATCACTTATCCTATCATATTACCATTAATTCTCTAAGTTCATTTTAAAACACCAATTCCAAGTGTTCCTAATTTCCCCATATCTTTACTATCCATTTAACTCAATATAAATCCAAATAGCACAATCAACTTATAAGAAATTCCAATTCATTTCCTTTCTTAATTTCATTATACATCCCACCAAGATAACATATATATAATCATAAACAAGTCTATGCAACAAATGCTAGTTACTTTTCAAATGAGAATACTTATAACAAGATTATCTAATAGCATCATTTCTACAATAAGGACACACTTAGCTAGCCATTTCAAACCTTATTCCATATAGATCTCTATCTCTTTTCTACCCAATGAACATTCTTGTAACATGTATCATACAATGAATACAACATCTTACTTCATTACAAGATCATAACCTTGACTACCTCATCATCACGTCCTATCACATAAGAATACATGGTACATGTTCATAATCTCTTTTACATTTTCAATGTCATCACGTTTCAATATACTATCTCAATGCATAGAAATTAGCTCTGCAAAAAGAAGAATCATAGAGTCCATACACATCTACAACTACTCTTTTCTTTCCATACTCCAAGGATAACTAACAATAAGGATTGAAATCTTTCAAATCAAGGAATACATGATTATTAACATATCCACTACCATCCACAAGATATACACAAGATAATCCAATCGTATCACTCAATCATTTAATTCCTTTCTAAACTAGAAGTACATACACATTTAATATAAATTTACAATGATCTTATCCAGCATATTTCATGTTGAAACCAACCTACTACAAGTCCTAGAACATAGGTTCACAAGATACTAATTACATAGCTTTATTTACCATTAAATCTTCCTCAAGATAAAAAACACATGATATCAATTCTAATTACATGAATTATTCTCCAAAGATCCATCCAAATGATGAGATAATATAAATCCACATCCACGCATGCAAGCATCTAATGAGGAACATCCCAATGGAAGAAGGCATCAAACCACCCAACCATGTGGAACCAAATAGGAACCACCACCCGTGCTAGGAGATGACATGGGGTTCTAAATCACACTCAATACCTAGGATGACACCTAATAACCAAGGGACACAACATGAAATCCACAAAGCTAACAACTATAACAATGAACTCCATCACATCACAAGGCTAATCATAAATCAATAAACTCCCAAAGGAATAATCAACAAAAGGCATAAGGATAATGGACACATGTAGTGAAGAGTGTCATCATATGCTATCCTCATAAAGAAGGGCATAAAATATAAATATATGAATATCAGGATCTCCACCCTGTTGGTATGATGAAAGAATAAGTATCCTGTAGAATACTGAGACAGGGGGGTGAATCAATATACTGAAAAACTGATACAAAGTTCCCAAACTCAAATTCAATCACATAAAGTAAACATATCACAGTCAATATCAATATTCATAAGAATACTTGACATTAACCGGTTTGACTGTTATGACAACTTAACAGTAAACAACTCCAATCTTGTAAACATCAACAATTCTTAATCATATCTCAACATATTCATCTCTCAATGCTTCTAGTTATCATGCCTTATCAGAAGTTAATCAAATCAACAAATAAGATCATAACCCCAAAACATTCACCACTTGACACAAATGTTTATACGTGGAAAACCCAAATAGATAAAAACCATAGTGAGATGAGACTCACAAGGATAGCTATCTGAAATATTCTGAAGTTCACCCTGTCAGGAGCCAATCCTGCTAAAGCTTTACAATAAATCTTGTTAAGAACTAATTTCAGTTAGGAATCACCTCGTTAAAGGATTTACAAATATTCCTTGATGAAAAGCACAATACCCTGTATGTGGGAAAAGTGGGCTGATAAAACTTAATATGTGAAAATATTACAAAAAAACTTGTCCACACACACACAGAGGACTTCTTGGTGCAAGCTATGGAGTAATGAAGTATTACTCAGCTTCCCAAGGTTGGTCCCATGGTTCTCTATCTCACAATGTCCCTCAAACCAATGTTTTTGCTCTCAGATCACTGAGCAAAATGGTTTAGGGATGGCAAATGCAAGAACGAGGGATGCTTTGATAGATTTTAGTATGAAATGCGTTATAAGCTATGTATGATTCTAGAAATGCAATAAACTAGATGATAAGATGACAAGGTTAGTATGAATACTATCCTAACATGATATATTTAGTCTATGATTAAGCTAAAATGATAAAGAAATTATTCTAAACATGCATATTTAGTCTAATTCCTAATTTAAAGAGAGGCTAAATGATGAGCATATATGAAATGAGAAAGCTTGAATGTATTTGAGCATAAGTATGATGCTACAAATTTGAAGGATGATTGTTATGGAGGAATGAGAGCTCTATTTATAGCACAAATAGGGCAATGGATGGTCAAGATTGAATGGTTTAATCAAGGGTTGAGTTTGAAAGTTGGGGATCCATGTGCACAATTGGCACCAATGAAATGGTGACAATTGTCAACATAGGATTGGGTTCAGAGAAGGGGTTGGAGGCATTAAAGGCCTGAGAAGACCTCATGGTTATCTAGAGGTTAAGGGTCAAGTCTAAATTAAGATTACCCACTGGATTAAGATTTAATCCAAGGATAAACCTTTGTGCAAATGATTAAGAGATAATCATGGTCAAAGCATTAAAGGCCTGATGAGACCCTTGGGTTGGATGAAGGTTGAGTCAAAACAAATGTTTTAACCATGTAGGAGGGTTTGAGTTAACCATTAATGGTTATTGGAGACTTTGGAGATTAAGTGGTTGAAGGTTGAAAGCCTTCAATGGTTATCAAAGACTTTAAGCCATTTAGTGGTTGAAGGTTGAAAGCCTTTAATGGTTATCAAAGACTTTGAGGGTTTGAGAAGTGACTTCTCTTTGCTTAGGGATGTGACAAAGTTTAGAAGAGGGGTTAGATTATTTAGAAGTGATTAGAAGATTCTAGAAGGGATTAGAAAGGGTTTTAGGATTTTGCAAGTGGATGGAGGGATAATAGGATTTAATTGAAATAATTTAATTCAATTTGGTTGCCATTTGGGGAAATTAAATAAATTAGATTTATTCAATTTTAGGATAACTATTTAATTAAATTTGAATTTAAGTAAAAGTGGATAGGGGGATTTAATTGAATAAAATGATTTATTCATTAAATGGTATAGTGAATTTAATTTAAATAAATTGAGTAATTTATTTAATTAAATAGAGGAAGGTGGATAATTTAATTAAATTGGATTTAATCAAATAGAGAAATGAACATAAAATATTCATTTAGGAATATGGTCATTTTTATACGTCTACATACCCTATTAGGAGTAACCTCACTAGATGATTTAAGAATCCAAGCTAATGGACCACCTTGTTAGAGGATTTAATAAGTAACCAAGCTTGTTAGAGCTTACTCGGTTAAGGGATTTTACTTCTGTTGTAATTGTTTGAAAACAACAGGTTTTCTTGATCTATCTGAATAGCACTACATTTTCTTGATCAGATCCTTTTAAGCTTCAATCCACCTTTACTCAAAGTGCAGATCCATTCATCGAATAGGCAAGTACACACTCAACAAGTTTCTACCAATCTTGCCAACAACTTTTACAAACAACTTCATCAACCTTAAATACAAATAAGTTAGGTCGGTAACACAACAAAAACCTAATTCTCATCATCGAGATTACAAACAAGTCAGTACAATCTTGACCATTAGAAATCATAACAATCTCTTCACATTCTTCAAGAAAATTCCAATCGCTCCATGATCATTGCTTCATTAGACTTTGTAACTCATCACGCGCTATACAATAGATGCAATCCACTTTGCTCCTTCCCTAGAAAACAAACAAATGCGGCAAAATAATCTGAACTTATCCTCATACAATGATCACATGTGTCTCCATCATTATCGCTCATCAGATAACAAACTAATAAACTTGATCAGTTAGGGTTTAACAAGTTATAGGGTTTACCAGTTACATTGCATAGAAAGGTTTAACCCTTTACACCAGTTTACCGGTTCAACTCACAAAATTAACACACCTGTTTACAACATCTTCCACAAAGCTCTTCTTACCGGTTACTAGCCAATATCAAAAACAACAATATCCACAATAAAATGAATACCATTACCAGTTCAATTGACATCAATGACAGCATATCATTAATGCAATCTATATGCAAAATGCCAACAAACTAAAAATGCCAACAATCTCCCCCTTTGGCATTGATGGAAATACAAATATCAACATCTCTAATTGTTGCTGAAATTGGTGAATAGGAATCCTGGTTTACATTACCAAGTATTCACCTTGCTCTGTTTGTCTTCAGCCTGTCATTAGTTCACCTAATCAGACACATAATTCTTCTCCTCAATCACCTAATTCTTCTCCCCCTTTGACAATAATGCTAAAGTGAAAGTAAAAACATGTAATTCTTCTCTCATTGTGCATCAACAACATACTACAAGTTGATGCTCCCCCTGTGGAATACATCCACTTCTTCATCAATCCATGTAAGATTCTACAAGTAATTCAGGGACTGACACAATCAACATAAAGCTCAATTAACTTCATGAAGAGGGACAACCCCCAATTGACTTCTAAGATACTCAAAAGTGTTCTTAGGAAGAGGTTTCGTAAAGATATCTGCAAGCTGCTCCTTGGTAGAAACATGCTCCAAGATAACAACTTTACTTTGAAATTTTTCCCTCAAGAAGCGATACTTCAATTTAATGTGCTTAGTCCTTGCGTGCAAAACATGATTTTTAGAAATGTTTATTGCACTTGTATTATCAAACAAAATCTTTATTGGTTCTGATATTTTCATCTTAAGACCTTCCAAAATGTGTCTCATCCAAATAGCTTGTGTGCAATTCATATAAGCTACCACATACTCAGCTTCAGCAGTAGATTGTGTAGTACAACTCTGCTTTTTACTACTCCATGAAACTAGCCCTCCTCCTAGAAAGAATGCTCCATTGGTAGTACTCTTTCGGTCATCAATATTTCCTACCCAATCAACATCTGTGTATGCCTTCAAATCAAAATTTCTACCATATGGATATCATAACCCATAGTCAACAGTACCTTTTAGATATCTAAAAATTCTCTTCATTGCCATCAAATGTGCTTCCTTTGGATTCTTCTAAAATCTAGCAACAATACCAACTGCATGGGTAATATCTGATAGACTGTGAACAACATAGTGTAATTTGCCAATCATTGCCCTATATTCCTTTTCATCTATAGACTTAGATGCATCTTCCTTGGACAACTTACAACCTATAATCATTGGGGTTCCAACTAGTTTATATTCACTCATACCAAAAGTCTTCAAAACCTCTTTCACATACTTAGATGGAGTAATGAAAATACCATTCTTCATTTGTTGTATCTGCAAGCCTATGAAATTTTTTATTTCCCCTACTAATGACATCTCAAACTAATTCTTCATTTCATCTACAACACTATTGCTCATGTCATCATTACCTCCAAATATAATGTCATCAACAAACACTTCACTAACCATTATTTCATCTCCTTTAGACTTGAGATAAATGTTGTTGTCATCACTAGTGCTAGCAAAGCCTATCTTCATCAAATGTGTATTAAGTCATTCATACCATGCTCTGGGTGCTTGCTTTAATCCATACAAAGCTTAATGCAATTTTCATACCATATCTTCCTTATCTGTCAATGCATAACCATCAGGCTTCTCTATATAAACCTCTTCTTCCAATATCCCATTAAAAAATTCAGACTTAACATCCATCTGGTATACCTTGAACTTCTTATGATCTGCAAATGCAAGTAAAGTTCTAACACCTTCCAGTCTTGCTACTGGTGCAAAAGTTTCTCCATAATCTTGTCCTTCTTCTTGCACATAACCTTTATAGACTAATCTTGCCTTGTTGTGAACTACAACACCATCTTCATATAACTTGTTTTTGATCACCCATTTAGTACCTATAACATTCTTGTTTACCGGTCGAGGTACCAAGGTCCAAGTGTTGTTCTTCTCACTTTGATCCAATTCCTCCTCCATAGCTTTAACTCAATGATCATCACCAAATGCGTCGTTAGCACTTCTTGGTTCAAAGGTGGAGATCATGCAAGAGTTCTCTCTTATTCTTTTTCTAGTTAGTACTCCAGCATCCTTATCCCCAATAATTTGTTTAGGACTATGATTCAGTCTCACATACCTAGGAATAACATGATCATTCTCTTCAGGTTCAGCTTCTTCATTATCATCTTCTTCTAAATTTATTTATTCTGGTTGAACAAGTACATCAGGATTTGCTTTACCATTTTTTGATTTAACAGTTTTAGGTTCCAAAAGCAAAATGCAAGGACCTTCATCCTTTTTCTCTAAATTGGTTCCTTCTGAAACTTCAAGACATTCATCTACATGAACATCAACACTCTCACCAATTCTCTATGTCTGGTTGTTGAAGCATTTATAGGCCTTACTCTTGGTGGAATAGCCAAGAAATATGCCTTCATCACTCTTATCTTCAAACTTTCTTATGTAATCACCTCTTTTAATAAAACATTTGCTTCCAAATATCTTAAAATAGATAACATTAGGTGATCTCCCATACCAGTATTCATAAGGGGTCTTGTCCTTACCTCTTTTCACCAAAACTGGGTTCATTGTGTACACAGTTGTACTTACATCTTCTTTCCAAAATGTTTTCGCGACACCTCCTTGTATCAACATAGTCCTAGCAACTTCAACCACTGACCAATTGTTTCTCTTTGCTATACCATTATGTTGTGGTGTCCTTGGTGCAGAAAGTTGCCGCTTGATACCATTATCATTAGAGTACTTAGTGAATTCCTCATAAGTAAATTCACCGCCTTGATTTATTTTCAGACATTTTCTATCTTTGCCACTCACTTTCTCAACTAAGGCCCTAAATGCCTTGAATTTACCAAAAGCTGCATTCTTATCCTTCAAGAATGTGACCCACACCATCCTTGAACAATCATAAGTGAAGATCATGAAATGTCTGTCATCTTGAATGCTTCTTGTTCTTATTGGTCCACATAGATCTGTATGAACCCAATCTAACAAGTGCTCTGTTGAGAAGGACTTTCTCTTCAAAATTGAAGAAGTCATCTTTCCTAGCTGACATTCTTTACAAAGAGCATTAACTGGTTTGTCTAGCTGAGGCAGACCTCTTACTATCTTAGACTTTCTTACTTTAACAATATTATCACAATTTATATGACAAAATCTCCTATGCCAAAGCTAGCTATCATCTATCTTTTCAATCAAACAATTTCTAACTTTAGGATTAAGATGAAATAGATTACCTCTGGTTTGTTTCCCGGTTGCAATCAATTCACCTTTGTTGTCATAGATTTTACACATACCATTTCTAAATTCCAATGGGTATCCTCTGTCATTAAGTTGTGCCACACTCAAAAGATTGTTCTTTAGCCTTTAACCCAATAGACATTGTTAGCACTTCTCTTCCCATTAAGACAAATAACTCCCTTACCTTTAACCATACATGGTGAGTCATTTCCCAATCTGATAACACCGCTATCAAATTCCTTCAAGGAAATAAATTTGCTCTGATAACCGGTCATGTGATGTGAACAACCACTATCAATGATCCAATCATCAAATTTATCTATCCTAGATACTAGTGCCTTTTGATCTGATATTTCTTCCTTAATAGCTACAAACATAATATATTCACTAGCATCATCATCAGATTCTTCATCAGTAATACCACTATCAATAGCTACAAGATAATCTCTCTTGCCTTTACCCTTATACTTCTTAAATTTGTCTCTCTTGTATTTATTTTCACCATTAGGGCAATTAACTGCTATATGGCCAATCTTATTGCATGGAAAACATTTTAAAGGTAGCTTACCACTATATTTACCAGTGCCTCTAGGCAGTGATTTTGCCAACAATGCTTCAAGTTCCACTAAGTTGTCTTCATCATCAGCATCTCTACTAGATCTAGATTCATAGCTATGGCCAATATCTTTACTTCTTCTCATAGATGGGTTAGAGATAGAAGCTCTAAATGCAGATTCTGATTTTTGTACACTACCATCATAGCCATTTAGTTCAAAAGCAGTAAGTTTGCCAATAATAGAGTCAAGAGATATCGTTGTCTTGTTAATGGATTTCAGCTCTTGAATAGATGCAACTCGGATAGCATAGATCGGTAGTAGGGTTCTCAGTACCTTACTGATCACTGTGGCATCTTCCACTTTCCCTCCTGTACTCTTTATTTCACCAACTATCTCTTTTATCCTTTGACCATACTGTTGGATATTTTCACCTTCAGACATTATCATGTCATCAAACTTTCCTCTTAGACTCTCCTCTTTAGCAATCTTAACATATTCATCACCACTATAAATCTCATCAAGTTTTTTCCATACTTCACATGCAGTTTCAAGACCATGAACATCTACATATTCAGCATCAGACAAGGAACTGACAATAGCCTCTAATGCTTGGTGATTTTTCTTGTTGTTCTTTCTTCTGATCATCAGTCAGGGTTCCAGTCGGTGTAATATACTAAGTATCTATATGATCCCAATATTGACTACCAAGACTCTTAATGTAAATCTTCATTTTGTCACTCCATATTCTATAGTTATCTTTGTTGAACTTTAGACCTTCTTTCTTCATCATGATCTACAAGATCTTTTCCTCAAGTTGTCAGGCTTTTAGATTAAAGAGGACCTGAGACACTCTGATACCAATTGATGGTATGATGAAATAATAAGTATCTTGTATAATACTGAGAGGGGGGGGGGTGAATCAGTATGCTAAAAAACTGATACAAAGTTCCCAAACTCAAATTCAATCACAAAAAGTTAACATATCACAGTCAATATCAATATTCATAGGAATACTTGACATTAACCGGTTTGACTATCATGACAACTTAACGGTAAACAACTCCAATCTTGTAAACATCAACAATTCTTAATCATATCTCAACATATTCATCTCTCAATGCTTCTAGTTATCATGCCTTATCAAAAGTTAATCAAATCAACAAATAAGATCATAACCACAAAAACATTCACCACTTGACACAAATGTTTATATGTGGAAAAACCAAATAGGTAAAAACCATAGTGAGATGAGACTCACAAGGTTAACTATATGAACTCTTTTGAAGTTCGCCCTTTTAGGAGCCAAGTCTATTAAAGCTTTACAATAAGTCATGTTAAGAACTAATTCTGGTTAGGAATCACCCGGTTAAGGAATATACAAATATGCCTTGATGAAAAGCACAATACCCTGTTAGGAGTAACCTCGCTGGATGATTTAAGAATCCGAGCTAATGGACCACCTTGTTAATGGATTTAATAAGTAACCAAGACTATTACAACTTACCCGGTTAAGGGATTTTACTTCTTCTATAATTGTTAGAAACCAATAGGTTTCCTTGATTTGTCTGAATAGAACTACATTTGCTTGATCAGATCCTTTTAAGCTTCAATCCGCCTTTACTCAAAGTGCAGATCCACTCATTGGTTAGGAAACTACACACTCAACAAGTTTCTGCCAATATTTCCAACAACTTCATCGACCTTAAATACAAATCAATTAGGTTGGTAACACAACAAATACCTAATTCTCATCATCGAGATTACAAACAAGTCGGTACAATCTTGACCATTAGAAATCATAACAATCTCTTCACATTCTTCAAGAAAATTCCAACCGCTCCATGATCACCACTTCATCAAACTTTGTAACTCATCACGTGCTATGCATTAGATGCAATCCACTTTTCTCCTTCCCTAGAAAATAAACAAACATGCCAAAACAATCAGAACTTATCCTCGTACAATGATCACACGTGTCTTCATCATTACCACTCATTAGATAATAAACCAACAAACTTGATCGGTTAGGGTTTAACAACTGATAGGGTTTACCGGTTACATTGCATAGAAAGGTTTAACCCTTTACACCGGTTTACTAGTTCAACTCTCAAACTTAACATACCAGTTTACACCATCTTCCACAAAGCTCTTCTTACTGGTTACTAGCCAATATAAAAAATAACAATATCAACAATAACATGAATACCATTACCGGTTCAATTGACATCAATGACAACATATCATTAATCCAATCTATATGCAAAATGCCAACACACCCACACCCTTGATAGACATGTGGAGCCATCTCAACCTATGAGGAACCAACAAAGTTCAGCTTACCCTCTCCATGGTCTTCCCAAGATCATCCTGAGTCTTCACTCAAGGCTATAAGGTGGGGTACAAAAACCAATTTTATTATCTTGATTAAGTGAATTCCTAATTTTGGTTATTATGGTTATCACTTACAATTAAACATAAACTCTTCATGTGGTTCCATGATAGGTCTAGACCCTTTCCTAGCAGTCTATTGCTCATTACCTTGGTCCTACACATGCAAGAGATCACTCTCCCAATCATGGACCATAAACTTAGGGTAAAACACACATCAAATAACATTACAATAACATCATGAAGGCTCATGTATGATATGAATACAGTTACAACATCACTAATACAATCTAAAGCATAGATTTAACATAAACTCAAAGACTAAGCAAGAGCCTCCATCAAAACAATGCAATAATAAACCAAGGAATAAACATGAGATCAAGACCAATCCAAAATCATTTCCAACCCTCAATAGTGAGGAAATCTCATCTCACTGGAGCTTTCACATTCATTCCTCAACAACGAGGCATTCTTCCTCTCGTTGGAGCATACAAGGACAATAACCTCAACACTAAGGCACAAAACCTCTTATTGTAGTACAAGATCATTAAAAAAGAGCCAATATGACATCATGAACACCTCTAAGGAACTCATTTCAATCACAAAATGCCTTTGGTAAATACACAAAATCTGGAAAAGAGACCAACTTGGGAAAAACTACCAAAACTAGCAACTCTGAACAAAATAGCACAACAAAAACCCAAACTAGCATTCATAGGAGATATTTTAGCTCTCCCAAGCCATATTTTGGTGTTTTAGGGTCTTCTTTGGCATTTTGGGGGCCAAACATTAGTGTTTTCAGTCTAGAATGCAAAAATCATAAAAACAGACAAAATATGAATTGGAACTTGCCCAGTTTTGCATAAGGACAATCAAATGATAAAAAGACACTCCCATAAGGTGTGGGAGGATGAAATATCATTGGGGAAACACATAAATAAAACATTATGATCATATAAATAGAAAATGAAACCAATTCCCCTTCACAACCACACTCAGTTGTGCGCAAAACTTCACCAAACTTACACAAAACTTTAGAGAGATGAAATAAAGAAAAGATAGTTACAAAATAGCATTACAAAGATAGTCCAAATATAATATAAAAATCAAATCATCTCCAAGACAAACTAAGACAATATTACAACTCATGAATCTCAAGGAACAACTCCCGACATAGTCTCAGACACTCAAATCTTGTTGATACACACACAAAATCACAAGAAGATACAAATGGAGTCATAATGCAATTTAAATATCCTTCTAAAAGATTAATAAACTCAAGCACAATCACATTAAAGAGATAACACAAGTCTAAATGGGAATATGCAGAGAAGAAATTATTGACAAGCACCATTTCCATATTTTTACTAAACTCAAATACAAATTCAATTATTTATAAATTTCTCCCCAAACCAAGTTTGAAATTAAAATAGAAAATTCAATCTCTAAAACAATCTTTAAAAAGTTTCATTATAGACAATATTTTGAAATAAAATTTGCAAAGAGAAACCAAGCTCCAACCTAGAAATCACAATCCCGACAAGAATAACTAACGATGAGTAATCAATCCAAAAGCCTCAAAATCCAAATCTTCAATCAAATCTCCCAGCAATTCCAGGAACCAAATTCAATCAGAATCCAAAAGCTCAAGTTCAAAATTGCAGAGAAGCCAACCCCGACAACGCACATGAAAAACCATTAAATAGAAAATTAAACTCAAAACTATAGAAATCCACCAACCAATCAAAAAATTTCATAAAACCATATATTATACCTACCATGCGTGAAAACAAGGTAAGTATTATTTAACAATATTATTCACTTACCCCACTCAAAATCAACCAATTGGAAAAGAGGGTAGGTAAACTTTATATTATATCGAGTTATGCAAATAATAATAAAATAATATTATATCATAAACATTAGTAACAAATAATTAATCAATCCCAAGAATAATTAAATAAGCAAAAGCTTATATAAACATAAACTCAATATTAAATATAAAATCAAATCAACAATGAAGAATTAGTCAACAATTAATTCTTTAAATAATAAATAATAAATAAATAACCATTAAACAATAAATAATTAATAAATGATTAATAAAGCATTAAATCAATAAATCAAACTCAATTAAATAAATATAAAATCTCAACAATAAATAAACTAAATAAATAAATAGACATGCTATATGATAAACTAATCCAAACATTAATAAATTATATTAATTTGGTTATTAATTAAATAATAACCACACAACCACATCACCTCAAGCAACCCGACAAAAGGTCAAAAACCAGCACAAGACCCTAACCACCAGCTTACACCACAACACAATTGACAAGGTGAACAACTAATACTAGAGTGTAAGAGGGAAACTCATGCCATCTCTGACAACTTGCCATTGGGATAAGACACTCTTAGACCTATGAGACCAAGTGGAGTCGATGTCTAGTACCTACAATCCCACATCCACCACTACACATAATGCAACATATACAACACATATACATCATAAATGATCAGGAAAGTGATAGAGAATCGAAACGTCATATTGTTCTTGCAATGAGTGGCATGACATCGTCTCTAATCATTAAGACACTAGAAGACAATCACAAACATCGTAGCATCAATTCAAACATCACACTCATAGAGTAGGGTTAGCATAATCATAATGTCATCAAAATATCCTAAGAAATATAATCCATCATGAATAGTGAACATATATAAATCATCAAATATAGATCCATCTTCATATCCAATTCAATCATGAAATAAGGTTAGTATATAGCATGATACCAACAAATCATCATAAAGTAGACTAAGCTAGATCAATATAATCCTCTAATGTACAAAAAGACAAGATGAATCAGGGAGGGGCACTACACAACTCATAGAAAAGCATACAAATGCTTCAACAAACACCTCAAGAAAGTTATTGAAAGTGTAAATGTAGGAGTTGATGAAGACTTCCAAAAAGCGAAGAAAAATGTTGAAAATCATATTAAGGAACCATATTATGAAGAAGAACAGTATGAAAATGAAGAACAAGTCACTAACAAACCCTCAAATAGATATGTGTAGAAGAATCATCTTGAGGATCAAATCATTGGTAACATAAATGAAGGTGTACAAACAAGGAGAAGACATGCAAGGAACAATAAAAAATTCAATTTCTATCTATTGGCTAAAATGGAACCAAAGGATTACAATGAAGCCAACAAGAGTGAAAATTGGGTGAAGGCAATCCAAGAGGAATTACAACAGATAGAAAAGAACAAAACTTGGAATTTAGTGCCAAGGCCTACTAATAAAAATTTACTTGGCATAAAGTGGGTATACAGAAATAAAGTAAATGCAGATGGCAAGGTAATAAGAAACAAGGCTAGGCTAGCATGCAAAGGATATTCATAGGTTGAGGGCATAGATTTTGAAGAAATGTTTGCCCCTGTTGCTAGACTTGAAACCATTAGGATGTTTTTAGCATTTTCATATTACAAATGTTATAGAGTTTACTAGATGGATGTAAAATTTGCATTCCTAAATGGCAACCATGAAGAAGAAGTCTATATTGAGAAACTAGAAGGATTCAAGTGATCTGAGAAAGGAGATTTTGTGTGTAGATTATGAAAAGAAATGTATGGTTTGAAACAACCACCTAGAACATGGTACTCCAAGCTAGAAAAATATCTACATCAGCAAGGTTTTAAGAAGGGGTGTGCTGATAGAAACTTATACACTAAAGCTAAAGATGATCTCATGATCATAGTTATTATTTATGTAGATGATGATGAATACTAAGAGGGGTAGGTGAATTAGTATGCCAATAATTATTGTACTTAAACACTTTACTAGACTACCAATAAACCGGTAAAATAGTTTAGCAAACAAACCAGTTAGCACACATGCAAACCAAATAGCAAATAATGCATTCACCCACAGAAGCACAAACACCATAACACAAGAGATTTTGACGTGGAAACCCAAATGGGAAAAACCATGGTGAGATGGAACTCACAAGCAACTATCTATAGAATAGGAACCAAACAGATTAAGGTTAGACCAGTTAAGGTCATACAATGTTCTTTACCAGAATAGATCCTGTTAGGAATCTCAATCTCTGTTAGGAGATAAGTCCGATTAAAGACTACCTTGCTAGAGGATTTTAGATCCATAGATGTGAACCACCTTGTTAGAGGATTTACAAAAGGATTTTGGGCCTACCTAGTTAAGAGCTTCAGACTTGTCGAAGATGTGAGTAATCAACAAGTGAGTGATCTAGTAAATAGCACAGATTGCTTGGTTAGATCCTTGATAGCTCATTCCTAATGCATTCCAACATTACTTCAGTCTTCAACACATTCACACTTTGCCTCTTCTTCCAGACCTCAACTTCTCTCCTGTGTTCACACTTACAAAAACTCTTCAACCACCTTAAACCCTAGCAACAACCTAAAACCCTAGACATGATTTCCTTATAAAGGAATCTGATTTCATGTCGTTCCAATAGGATTACAATACAATTTCCTAGGTTCAATGCATCTAGACATATCTAGTAACACAACACAAAAAGCATTGTTAAAGTGTCGGCACCACCAAACAATCGATGGATGGTAACTCATCATAAAATGTTGGTTGGTAACTCATCACAGAGTATTACCGGTTCATACAAAATACCGGTTTAAGAAAAATACCAGTTGCCGGTTTGACAAAATGAAGATTGGGAAATATGAGTTGTGCCACTTCGTTCCTTCGTTCCGCTTGAGATCCTTGAACCACTTGGGGTCTTCATACCATTTCAGATCAGTAAACACTTTCTGCAAAACACCGATAGTCTAAAGACTATAATACATCATACTGGTTGGAACAAATATCGGTTGAACTTTAACTTATACATACAAAAAGTGATCTCAAATCAAGTGTGTGTCCATCAATGACAATCACAGCATCAATCATCAAAAATTCCAACAATCTCCCCCTTTGGCATTGATGGCAACACTTAGGAAAATTTTGACATCGAAGTGTCTTACAACAAAAATATGCCATAATCAAAATTACTCCCCCTAAGCATATACACTATCCCTTTTGCAGAAAATACAATGTATACTACTCCTTAACAGAAACAACATGAAAGTATACATCAAAACATTCAAAATTTATACTTCTCCCCCTTTGCCAACAATGACAAAAGTATTGCAGACTAACCCCTGTTTCATTAAAATAATAAGTGTTTATGATAGTAAAGAGTAAAACTTGTCAAAAACTGATTTAAAGTCCTGCAAAAATTGCTTCATGGATAAGGACCATGAGTCAAGTAGGGAGGTAGCCACCTCTTTCTCTATCTACATTTGGGAGACCTGTTCTTTCATGGCATCTATCATGCTCATCTCTTGAGTGACCATTAGGGCATCAAGATTTATGTAGCATTTATGGAGAATTTGTAGCCTTGGCAGTAGGACCAGTTGAAGTTCCTACAAATTTCATGTCTGGTTGCTTATCTTTGCCTCTAGTCTTGCAGATTGCAGTTGAAGCCGGTGAACAGTTTGTCTATATGTGGAAAAGCAATCATATGGCATCTTGAAGGTGCTAATAAATGACTGCATATCAAATTGCAGTTTGTTCTTCTGAGAGAGCACATCATCACATAATAAATGAGATTAGCAAATCTTGCTGAGTAGAAGATTGCCCTCATTCATTGCATCTCTAATGTCTTTTTGTGCCTTCTGGAGATCAGATCGGATCTCTGTTAGCTTTTTCACTAGGGCAGTGTCCAGAGCCTTTTGATGTGCCTTCTTGGCATTTTCTTCTATGACCTCTTCCAAGCTTTGTACTTGGTCTTCTACAACTATGCATAGGAGCTTCAATTGTGCAAGTGAGGAATCAGTACTGGGAAGGTTCGTACCGAGTATCAAACTAGTAAGTGTTTCCACCACAGTTTGGATAACATCTTCCTCCTTTTTCCTCCTTAGAGCATCCAATCGCTCTTGAGCAAGCTTAATACTCTGCAACAGCTCCGATTCATTTGCAGACTGGAGATCAATAGAACTAGTAATTGCAACTGCTTTAGCCTGACTACCGGTTGCCATTGAAGTCTCCACCTGTGTGCTCTTTTCTGTTGCTTGCTTGTCCTTGGCTTTTTGCTGGTCTTCCTTAGCCTTCCTCTACTCCTCTTCTTCTTTCTTTCTTTTCTCTTCTTCTTGTCTCTTCTCCTCATCTTTTTGCTTCTTCTCTTCTTCATCCTTCTTCTTCTCCTCTTCCTTCTTCCTCTTTTCCTCTTCTTGTTTCTTCTCTTCCTCTTTTTGCTTCTCCTCTTCTTTCTTTTCCTCTTCCTTCTTCTTCCTCTCTTCCTATTGTTTCTTTTTTTCCTCTTCTTTTCTCTTCTTCTCCTCTTCTTTCCTTTTATCCTCTTCCTCTTTCTTCTTTTTCTCATCTTTTCTCTTATCCTCTTCCTCTTTCCTCATTTTCTCTTCTTTTCTCTTATCCACTTCCTCTGCCTATTTCTACTTTTTAGCTTCTTGTTGCTTCTTTTCTTCTTCTACCTTCTTTTCCTATCCTATTCCTTCTAATGGTGCATCCTGAGTAACATTTTCACCATCTAAGGCGTCTACATCAATGGGGTCCATTTGTTCTGTGACTGGTTCTTCTTCACTATCATACACCTCATCCGGTTTGTTAGTTTTTGGTTCTCACTCTGCTTTTCTATTGGCTTCAGCCACTTGATGCATCTTAAGAGCTTCTTGAGCATGAGTATGTGTATCCTTGTTCACAACTTGACCCTTTCCTTCTAGTAATAGGAGTCTTCTTCTTCTCATGAAGAAGAGGCCTTTGCATTTATTCATAACTTCGAAAAGTTCTGAATTTGATACATCAGGAAAATGTTGAGCAAATATTTTCTCCCTCATTTCTTGTTCCTTTTCTATGGCAATGCGCCATTTATTGTCTAAAGAATTATCCAAAGAATCTGGTGTCTCAGATCTAATTTCTGAAGGCGACCGGTCATTAACACATAAATACTTAATGATTTCCTATTCAACTGCTTCCTTTTCATCATCATTGAAATCATCAAAACAATCAATTAAATCATTCAGCCCTTTTCTCCTAATATTATTTATAGTTCTTTGACAATGTATCAAAGGTTTGTAAGAAGAAATTTCAATATTTACTGGTGCAGATGATGCTGGTTCATTCTTTGTCTTTTTCTTTGTTTGTAGGCAGTTCTTCTGACATAGTTTCTTCTAAGTCAGGTGTATTGCTTTTTGTCTTCCGCTTCCTCTTGAAGACTCTTGCAGGTGCCGCTTCCGGTTTCTTCTTAACTGGTGATCGCTTGGTCACTTTGGGACTGGCTACAGTAACCGGTGTCGATGTTGAAGGCACTACCTTTCCTTTCTTTTCTGAGGGTTCTACAACTGGTGTAACCCTTTCCAAATAAGTGCCAGTTCTCTTTGCCTTAGGATCAAAGGGTGAGGCAATTAGGGTAGAAGCATACCCATCCAACATATCATTCATTACCTCATAGCCCATAGGCTCTACTTCTTCCTACCTAGGTTCAACGACCTCTATTATGCATTCATCCACTTTGATGGTGAAGTAGATGTCTTCCTCATACTTTTTGACTAAATCACTAGATATTCTTATCCTTTGGCTCATCTTGAGTCTGAACTCATCAAAGTATTTGTTCAATGCTTCTGGATAGCCGGTTCCAACCGCTTGTAGACTTTCCTTGATTTGTTTTGTTACCGGTTGATCGGCAGACCACTGAATGTCACCTACTCCTGGAAAGTAACCTTGAAAGTAAAAGAACAACCCAACCAGTAGTTGTTCAAACTTGAATCTCAGTGCATTGTCCTATTTGATTGACTTAAGATTCAACATAAGTTGTCTTTGCATACAAGTGCACAGATCAAACAATGCATCCTCCTTGATCATCCTGTAAGCAGCATTTACTACTACAACAGAGACAGAATTAATTCTACTAGCAGAGAACGTCCGGTAGCCTATCACCATGCAGGCATACTTGACCAAATCATCCTTGATTGAGTTGACGGTCATACCACGTGAGTTGCTCACTGAACCGGTGAGCTTGGACATTTCAGTCTTGCTGACCTTCCTTAGGGCTGACACTTCCCTTGTGTTACAGAAACTAGTGACGGCATGAATCACTTCTGGTGTGATATCATGCATCCACTCTAGGTACATCTTGTCATCGTGTACCCTACTTAGAATAATGTGAATGTGATCATCCGAAAATTCTTCAAAAGGGTAAACTGCATTTTGGAGTTTCTTCTTTTCCAGAATGTTGAATTTCGGTTTAATCTTCTTATCCTTTCCGTAGAATAGGCTCAGCTAGGAATGGATCACAAGAGACCCTAGGTCTTCGATTTTGCAGTCTATGTAATTAGAAATCCATTCTTCTACTATAACACCAGTCGGTACTTGAGACAGGGCATTATATTTCGACTTTCGCTTAATGAAGTCCATAGAATCAATAGTTGCACTAGAACTATCATGAGATGTGGAAGCCATGATAAATGAAGAATTATGAAAAATACCTTCATAGATTGAAATTTAGGGCTTCGCAATTTGAACTTCACTTGACACTCCTTCGATTGTAGAGATACCGCTTTGCATTCTACACTCCTCCAACAGATGTTTGCTTCAGATTCTTCTTTAGGAATTTGATAAATTCTTTGATTCATAGTGTAAATTGCTTTCCTTCGCTCTGGACTTGAAAAACTTCTTCGCTCAAAAAATGATAAGTGAGAAATGATTTCAAAATTCCTTATAAACAGGTTCTCCACCTACCATAATAAATGCTCCAATATTAGGGTGTAAACCCTAATTTGCCTTTTACCATTTTTGGTCTTCTGTCGACTAATAGGTATCACATACTGGTTAAGGTCTTTTACTGGTGTAAACCAGGGGTTCGAAGTATTTCATCATTTGCTCCCCCTAAGCTTTTCAGATGCTTAGTTTTTCTGTTCCTTGATTTCCACACTAGGTGTAAAAACTGGTTCTTCTAGCAACACTCTTGGCTTCTTCTTCCAAGTTTTGTTCATATCCGCTTGAACAGTTTCAATATCAATCTTTCCTTCTGGAGTGACTAGTATGTCGTCTGATATGTTCTTTCTTGTTCTACTGAATATGGCAATGTGACCCAATTTGTTGCAATGATAGCAGACCATTCCTAGTGCTCTCCAAGGTCCATTATTCATGTTACTGTTCTTCTGATGAATACTAAGAGGGGGGGTGAATTAGTATGCCAAAAATCTTTGCACTTAAACACTTTACAAGACTGATTGTAAACTAGTAAAATAGTTTAGCAGACAAACCAGTTAGCACACATGCAAACCAAATAGCAAATAATGCATTCACCCATAGAAGCACAAACACCATAACACATGAGATTTTGACGTGGAAACCCAAATGGGAAAAACCACAGTGAGATGGAACTCACAAGTAACTATCCGCAGAATAGGAACTAGACTAGTTAAGGTCAAACTAGTTAAGGTCTTACAATGTTCTTTACCATAACAGATCCTGTTAAGAATCTCAATCTCTGTTAGGAGATAAGACCGATTAAAGACTACCTTGCTTGAGGATTTTAGATCCACAGATGTGAACCACCTTTTTAGAGGATTTACAAAAGGCTTTTGGGCCTACCCGGTTAAGGGCTACAGACTTGTCAAAGATGTGAGTAATCAACAAGTGTTTGATCTAGCTAGTAGCGTAGACTGCTTGGTTAGATCCTGGGTAGCCCATTCTTGATGCACTCTAGCATTACTTCAGTCTTCTACACATTCATATTCTCTCCAACTCCTCAGTCACCTTAAACCCTAGCAACAACATAAACTTTCTCTATATCCACATCAACAACCTAAAACCCTAGACATGATGTCCTTATAAAGGAATCTGATTTCATGTTGGTCCAATAGGATTACATTACAATTTCCTAGGTTCAATGAACCTAGAAATACTTGGTAACATGACACAAAAAGCACTGTTAAATTGTCGGCACCGTCAAACAATCGGTGGATGGTAACTCATCACAAAATGCCAGTTGGTAACTCATCACAAAGTATTACTGATTCATACAAAATGTCGATTGCCGGTTTGACAAAAATGAAGACTGGTAAAAATGTGCTATGCCACTTTAATCCCTCGTACTGCTTGGTATCCACAAACCACTTGGGGTCAACATGCCGGTTTAGATCGAGAAACACATTCTACAAAATACCAATAGTCTAAAGACTATAATACAACATACTAGTTGGAACAAATACCAGTTGTGCTCAAACTCATACTTATAAAGGAGATCTCAATGCAAGTGTGTGTCCATCAATGACAATCACAACATAAACATCAAAAGTGCCAACAATCTCCCCTTTGGCATTGATGGCAACACTTAGGAAAATAAAATTTTGACATCTAAGTGTTTTACAACAAAATCATGCCATTAGCAAAATTGCTCCCCCTAAGCATATACACTATCCCTTTAACAATACAATGTATAACACTTTTGCATATAGAGCATAAACATTGAGATATTCAAAGCATATATCAAAATTTTGATTACCAGATACTTCTCCCAAATAGAATTCTTCTCCCCCTTTGCCAACAATGACAAAGTACAACCCCATTTCCATTTGATATTAAAATAATAAAAGTTTATGACAATAAGGAATGATACTTGTCAAAAATAGATTTAAAGTCCTACAAGAATTGTTTCATCGATAAAGACTAGGACTCAAGTAGGGAGGTGGCTACTTCTTTTTCTGTCTGCATCTGGGAGACCTGTTCTTGCATGGCATCAATTATGCTCATCTCCTGTGTAATGGTCAAGGCATCCAGTTTCAGATAGCACTTCTGAAGAATTTGCAATCATGGGAGTAGAACCAGTTGTAGCTCCTGCAAATCTCTAGATTGGGTGCTGATCTCTTGCTCCATTTTTGTTGACTAGAGGTGAAACCGGTGAATGGTTTGCCCATAAGTTGTAAAGGAGTCATAAGTTGGCTTGAATGTGCTCATTAGGACTGCAAGTACATTTGAAGCTTTTGCTTATGAGCTAGCACATCATCATAGAATAGATGGGGTTGGTAGATCTTGCTGAGTAGCAGATTCCCCTCATCCAGAGCATCCCTTATATCCTTTTGTTCTTTCTTTAGTTCAGATCGGAGCTCATTCAACTTCTTCACCAGAGCTATATTAAGAGGTTTTTGATGCTCCTTTTTGACATT
Source organism: Cryptomeria japonica (assembly GCF_030272615.1). Taxonomy (NCBI): domain Eukaryota; kingdom Viridiplantae; phylum Streptophyta; class Pinopsida; order Cupressales; family Cupressaceae; genus Cryptomeria; species Cryptomeria japonica. Next base: position 185,207,968 of record NC_081413.1, read on the forward strand.
TGCCTCTACTGCCTCTTCTAGGCTCTGCACCTGATCATCCATTACTGTGCATAGGAGCTTAAGTTTAGCTAGTGATGAATCAGTGTTGGGAAGATTTGTACCGGGTATCAAACCGGCAAGAGTGTCCACAGCCACTTCAATTACATCCTACTCCTTCTTCCTTTAAATAATTTCAAGGTGCTCTTGAGCAACCTTGATGCTCTGCATTAGCTCCGTTTCACTTGTAGACTGGAGGTCGATAGGACTAGTGAGATCAGCTGATTTGGCTTGACTCTCGGTTGCTTTTGGAGTTTCCATTTGGGTGCTCTTCTCTGCTTCTTTTGCCTTGTCCTCTTCTTCTTTCTTCCTCTTCGCTTCTCTCCTCTTCTCCACTTCCTTGTCCTCCTTAGTCTTTTTCTTTTTTGCTTCCTTCTTCTTCTCATGTTCCTTATCTTCCTCTTCCTTCTTCTTCCTCTTTGCTTCCTTCTTTTTCTCCTATTCCTTATCTTCCTCTTCCTTCTTCTTCTCTTGTTCCTTATCTTCCTCTTCCTTCTTCTTCTTTTCTTCTTCTTTCTTCTTTTTCTCTTCGTCATCCTTATTCTTCTTCTCCTCTTCATCTTTCTTCTTCTTCTCCTCTTCATCCTTTTTCTTCTTCTCTTTTTCATCCTTTTTCTTCTTCTCTTCTTCATCCTTTTTCCGCTTCTCTTCTTCATCCTTTTTCCTCTGCTTGGCCTCTTCCTTTGTCACTTCCCATCTATCCTCGACTTGCTTATCAACCTGTTTAGCTTGTTTCTCCTGTCCTATTGCCTCAGATGGTGTTTCCTGAGTAACATCCTCTACATCCAGAGCATCGACATCAATGGCATCGATTGTAATGCCCATACCCTAGTTAGACTTGTAAAACCCGTTTGACCATGATTGACTTCCTATGTGGCATTCTTGAAAGGTAGGTTAACCATGGTGAAATGTGTAGTTTAGATAATATAAATAACTGTGCATACTTATTATTGTGCTTTTGCATCGATTTTCATGTAAATGTAATTGTTCCTAACCCTTGTGTTGAATCTTGAGCTAACGCCTTCATTGAATATGTATATGTATATGCATGCTTGTATGAATTCATGGGTGCAGGAGATGGCAGGTACGACACCGCTTAGGGCAAGGTTCATCTCCTTTGGATTTGTAAGGTTAAGTATGCCTCCTTCATCTTTAGAATTCGGATTTGGTGGACATATAACTCTCGTCTTGCCTTAGCCATGGTTAGGTGAGCATCGTGCGTGGATTCGTGGGGCTTGCTTTTCATTGGGATGTGTGTCGAGGGACTTGGAGGACTTCCTTGATTTGCGTGCCCTACGCGAGGTAAGTGAGGTTTGTTATCCTAAGTATTAAATTCAAATTTATGAGTAGACGTGCACATTAGTAATCTAGAAATTTAAATAGGTAGCTTCCTTTATATGATTAATTATTAATTTAAAGAGATTGTTTTAAATTGTTATTGTAGCAAGCTTAAGGTATTTAACTGGGGTTAGTGTGCTCATTTACGCATTTGTAACATTTATGCATTTGTAGTTGAGAAATTAGAATAAACAAGACTCTTGCATTAGATTAGTCATTTATTTAAAAATGTCGCTTTATTATGTTATAGCGAGTTAATTTAATAGCTAAATTTAAAATAATGAATTTAATGAGTTATGCATTTTTGGAAAGGAAAAATTTAAAGTCATTGGGAAGATAGAAATAAATTACTCATTTTCGCATTTTGGAAGGAAAAGGGTAAATTATTATTATTTAAAAGAAATTATTCCCTTTTTACTTGTATAGTTGATATAGTATAAAAAGATTGATTTTTAGAAAATTAAAATTAATCAAAGCGCCTTACCCGGTCAATAGTTCCAAAATATAAATGTAGGCCTAAATCGATATTGAGAAATTAAAATTTAAAACTCAATAAGAAATAGAAGCATTTTAATTTTAATAAGGGAAAACAAATAAGATTAATAAATAATGGAAAGGAATGACTTCCATTTGGGATTTTCATTCATTTTATTTTAAAAATAAATGCCTAATTTCGAAATTGAAAATTAGGGCAAAATTAGGGTTTCTCTTTTTAACCTAGTTTTGTAAGCATTTTGGGGGTTCTTTGGCTTGGGAGCTTTTTTTTTTTGGGAAAAATGGGGGATTTGCATGGGAGTTGCAGGTGGAGCTCTTCATCAAAGAAATCTCTTCCCGGAATGCATATGGAGGTAGGATTCCAATCTACCTGTTTGTTTATTGTCATGTTCTCCATGAAATGTTGAAGAAAAGAAAAGAAAGAAATGTTTTTTTTACCATGAAGGTTCTTGAAGATTAGTTTCAGTTTCATTTAAAAATTTGGTTGTTCTTGAAATGAATTTCTGGTTCTTAAAGAAATTAGTGGCTTCAAACCGGATGTGGGGATATTTGTCCCATAATAGAGTGTTTGGGTAAATCTGGAAATTTATTTTATGACTGCAAAAATGGGGGTTTATTTTTTTACATTTTCATTTTGGGTGTTTTGTTCATGATATTCAAAAAAAAATATATAAAAACAGAGAGGTTGCTGGAAAATACTTTGAGTTTTGTGTTTTCAGGCTGTTGTTCTGGAGAGATATTCACATATCTTTTTGTATTGCTTCCTTATTCTATTTATTTTTGAAAAAAAACAAAATATATATGGATATACAAATAGAGGGGTTGCTGGAAAATGTTTTTTTTTTTTTTTTAAAACCCCTGTCTGTGAGACTGTGTGTTAAGCATCTAGGGATTTATTATATTTTTTTTTTTAGACTGTTTTCTGTATTTACTATTACAAAATAAATTTTAAAGAAAAAAAATTTAAAAAAAAAAAAGAGTTTTTTTTGTGCCCCATGGCAGCTGCTACCAGTTGGTAGCAGCGCTACCAGAGGTAGCGAACTGCTACCAAATGGTAGCAGCGCTACCAAAGGTAGCGCCCTGCTACCATTTGGTAGCAGTGCTACCAATGGTAGCTAGGCTGCCAAAGGGGGGGGGGCCCACGTGGGTACCCTCTCCCTCCTTTTTTTTGAAAATTAAAAAAAAGTTTATTTCATTTAGATTTTAATTATTATTTTTAATTATTTGATATAATTTTTTTTTCAAAAAAAAAGAAAGGAAAAAAAAAAACAGAATATATGGATATATATATAAAAATAAAGAAGAAACCAAATTAAATTAATAAGTGGAGTTAATATAGTTTAAGAGGTTTTAAATTTAGTTTTCTTTTCTTATATATTATTTAATGTTAAATTCGGTTTCTTTGCATTATTTAATTCGAGACTATTGAATATTAGCTGGATTTAGATAACGAACATTAGCAAATCCATACTTTAATGCAAATTATTAAATTTCATATTGACCACGTCCAAGCTTGGGTTAATACGTATTATTAACATGGACTAGTATTAAGGGTGGGTTAAAGGTGAATTTTTAAACAAAAGTTAATTTAGCAAATCCATAAACTTGGTCGACATTAATGGTTAAATAGATAGGGTAAACGAACATCTCTACTGGATTATGCCTATGTAGGTTTAAATTTCTATAATGGAATTTGGTTATGTAATGGCAAGACTTGTTATGATAGTGGTTGGTTATAAGTCGGTCAAGCCCCTAGTTAGGCTACCGTCAAACAAGAGAATCTAGGTTGTTTGTTTTTCCTTTGTTATGATTCAATTTGACCCACTTTTAAAAGGGATCACTATGTAATAATCTAACGAGGTAGATGTTGAATAGTGTATGTGTTCACCCAAAAGGCAAGATTGTAATGACATGTAAATATGTAACCTTAACTATATTAAATGCCAGAGGGGTCTTGTAGTTGAGCAGACCCGGAGATGTAGCCCTTTAGGGGTGAACTCCGAGATCATATCTGTGTTATGCGATGTCCTTTTAGTTCCTTTGTTTTATGTTTTAATTTATCATGAATGGTTGTAATCTTGCATAAGTGTATGGTGGAAATTTAATGAATTCAAATTTAAGTGCATAACATTATTCATCTGGATAAACGTAGTTATTTAAGTTCATAAAACATTGTGAATTATGATGATGGCAAAGTATTTAAGATATTGTAATTAAAGTTGTGGAAAGGAGTATTTTGATAAAGTTAATTAAACGTAGTAATAATGGAAAGAACCTCGCTAGATTACATTATTGGATTAACTTGTTATTAAGTATATAAATGGAATGAATGTAAAAAGGAAACAAAGTTAAAATTTATGTCACAATTCCTAGATTGAAATCTAAAGGACGAACCATATAAATATCTATCTTTTTACCTTAGTAAATGAATCACGCCATGTCAATTATGTTTCATTACATTGAATGAATTTGTTAAGTTATTTCACGTTTTAATCTTAACAATAATCCTCACCAGATTAATTTGATAATCGTGTGGGCTCAACTAGGCATCCATGTTGTATATTGGATGAATATACTTAATAATTTATGTTGTAATTATAATCAATAATCCTCACCAGATTAATTTTAAAAAATGGGGTATCTCAACTAGTCTTCCATAATTGTAACCCCAATGAATGAATTTCTCTATGATTGCTAAAGATGAACTGAAAAGGAAGGGATTCAATTAGTTGTTGATACATTAAATCTAGTAAAAGAATCTCTCTCATATTATCTTCATTTAACAAAAAAAAAAAAGTGATATGCAACAAGATAATTGTATTTCAATCCTAATGGAAGAACATCACTATGGTCTTATTAATCCAATCCTGAAATGATGAATATCATCTTGCTAACTATATCTTAAAGTTAAAGGAAGAACTCATGTGGCTCTAATACATTTTCAACGTAATGATTTTAGCCATCTAGTAGTATTATTAAAACTTCAAAGAATTCGATGGCTTCTCACATTTTATCCTCCACAAAGCAACTGTAAATCTTTAGCCTGCTTATGCCCAAACCTTAATGAGGAAACCACACTCTACTAGTGGAAGTTTAATCCTTAAGGAACGAATTCTTTTCTTATTAACCATACTTTTTAATATTTAAAAAGAGATATCAAATGTAGGTGAATATTTTAAAATCAAATGAAGGAATCCTCGTTTTTACTAATCGTAGTTTAACCCTAAATGAATGAATCTCGTTAAGCATATTTATAGCACTAAAGGATGATGTCAAGTGTGGATGGGTATCTTAAAACCCGAACTAATGAACCTTGTTATAATTAAAACGCTTGAACCTATTGGGAGGCCTCCTAATGAAAATTATGAATTAAAGTGCATTGAGTAATTAACCTCCCGATGGCCTCCTCACCAACCAAAGTAATTGAACGATTCCTAAAATTATAAGATGTCCAACCATAGAACGCATATATAATCAAGATCTATGCATTATCTCGTAATTATGATGTCCAGTTTAATGGATCTAATGACCCAAGTTGAGTTAGGTGTAAGGTTATGTAATCGCGTTGGGAAACTCCTTAGGATCATTTTAGCCTTCTACTGTGTTATCTAGTTAGAGATAACTTGAGACAACTTCAATCTATCTTAATAGTGTAACTTTCCATTAACGTTCTTAACTATTATTTAAAAAAAAAAAAAAAAAAAAAAATTTACACTCTATTTGAGTGTTTTTTAACTTAAACCCTTTGGGGTTTCCTGGCGGGGCATTACATTGATCGGTTCAACAACTGGATTTCCTTCGTCATCAAATACTTCATCCGGTTTGGATATAAATGGTTCTTTTTCAGCTTGTCGATTGGCTAGACGTGCTTTGTGAGACTAGACAATAGTTGTCATATAGTGATGAGTGTCTTTTTTGACATCATCAACTCTACCTTCTAACAGCCAGAGTCTTCTTCTTCTAGTGAAGAAGAGTCCTTTATTTTGGTCAATAACATCAAATAATTTAGAATTTGACTGGTCGGAAAAGTATTGTGCAAAAAATTTCTCCCTAATTTCCTATTCCTTTTCTATGGAAATGCACCATCTATTATCTAATGACATATATAAAGAATCCACTATCTAAGATTTAATCTCTGAGGGTGACCGGTCATTAACGCATAAGTACTAAATTATTTCCTTTTCAATCGCTTCCTTTTCATCTTCAATAAAGTCATCAAAAAACTCAATTAAGTCATGTAGCACTTTTCTCCTAATATTCTTTATTGTTCTTTGAAAATGTGTCAAAGGTTTATAGGAAGAGATATCTATATTTACCAGTGTAGATAATGTCGATTCATTCTTTGTCTTTCTCTTTGCTTGATGTGTTTTCTTTGGCTTTTCCTTGGACATAGTTTCTTCTGAGTCTGGAGAGGTATTCCTTGTCTTCCTTTTTCTCTTGAACACTTTAGCCGGTGCCACTTCCGGTTTCTTCTTGGCTGGTGACCGCTTGGTCAATTTTGGAGTTGCAGTAGTAACCGTTGTTGATGCTACAGGCACTGCCTTTGCCTTCTTCATTGCAGGTTCTTTTCCTTTCTTTGTAGAGGGTCCCTCGACTGGTGTAACCCTTTCTAGATAGGTTCCGGTCCTCTTTGCCTTAGGATCAAGAGGTGAGGCAATAAGGGTAGAGGCATACCCTTCCAGCATATCATACATTACCCCATAGCCCATTGGCTCCACTTCTTCCTGTCTAGGCTCAACAGCCTCCATTATGCATTGATCCACCTTGATGGTGAAATAGATATCATCCTCATATTTCTTGATGATGTCACCAGATATTCTCATTCTTTGGCTCATTTTCCATCTGAACTCATCAAAATACTTGTTCAGAACATCAGGGTAACCGATTTCAATTGCTTCAATGCTTTCCTTGATTTTCTTGGTCACTGGTTGGTCAGCAGACCACTGGACATCTCCCACTCCTAGAAAGTAGCCTTGGAAATAGAAGAACAACCCAACTAGTAGCTACCCAAACTTGAACTTAGTGCATTATCCTGTTTGATCGACTTCAGATTCAACGGGAGTTGTCTCTGCATACTGGTGCACAGATCAAATGATGCATCCTTCTTTATCATCCGGTAAGTGGCATTTACCGCTGCAACAAATACAAAGTTAATTATGCTAGCTGAGAATGTCCAATATCCAATCACCATACATGCATACTTCACTAGATCATCCTTGATAGAATTGATTGTCATGCCTCGTGAGTCACTCACTGAACTGGTGAGCTTGGACATTTCAGTTTTGCTTATCATCCTTAGGGCTGGCACTTCCCCTGTGTTGTAGAATCTGGTGACTGCATGAATTGCCTATGGTGTGATGTCATGTGTTCTCTCTAGGTACATCTTATCACCATGGACTCTACTCAAAATGATCCTCTGTGAAATCCTCCAGGAAGTAAACAGCATTGTGGAGCTTCTTCTTTTCCAAAATATCATACTCTGGGTTGATCTTCTTATCCTTTCCACAAAATAAACCTAACTGGGAGTGGATGGCTAGAGACCCTAGGTCTACAATCTTGCAATCTATGTAGTTAGAAATTCCCTCTTCTACTATCACACCAGCTGGAACTTGTGATAGGGCATTATACTTAGACTTTCATTGAATAAAACTTGTAGACTCGATAAATGCACTAGAACTGGTATGGATACGGAAGCCATGATAGAAATTTTAACATCTCGAGAAATACCTTTTGAAACACATGGATTTAGGGCTCGCAGAATCTCCTTCACTTCACACTCTGTCGGTTGCTGAATCACTGCTTTGTGTTTTCCACTTGACCGTTTGCAGTTTGAATTTGAATCTCCTTCGTGATTTCTCAATTTCTCAAAATCTCTGCTCAAATCACCTTTTCATTGCTCTGCTCTTTGAAAAACTTTTCTTCGCTCGAAAACTGATAGTGAGAAATGATTTGAAAAATCCTTTTAAACATATTTCTCACCTACCGCAATTAATGCTCCTCAATTAGGGTGTAAACCCTAATTTGCCTTTTTACCATTTTTGGTCTTCTGCCAGATGACAGGTATCACATACCAGATAAGGTCTTTTACTAGTGTAAACCAGGGGTTTGAAACATTTTGTCGTTTGCTCCCCCTAAGCTTTTCTAAAGCTTAGTCTGTCGGTTCCGTGATTTCCACACTAGGTGCAGAAACCGGTTCCTCTTGTAACACCATTGGTTTCTTCTTCCAAGTTTTGTCCATGTCCACTTGAATAGTGTCAACATCAATGTCTCCTTCTGGAGTGACTGGTATATCATTAGATATGTCCTTTCTTGATCTACAGAATTTGGCAATGTGACCCGGTTTGTTGCAGTGATAGCAGACCAATCCAGGTGCTCTCCAAGGTCCATTGTTCATGTTTCCATTCTTCCTTCTGCATGTTGCAGCAATGTGACCATGACCATGATATACCATACAATTTTCTCTCCATTCGGTTGCTGCTTGATAGCCACCGCTTCTTTGCTGATGATTGAAGGCATTAAACCGGTTGTGATTCCAGTTCACAAAAGGTTTAGGACCAACTCCTTGGGTCCTCTGAGAATATCTTCCAGTGTTATTCATAACAGACCTACATTCAGATGCTCTATGCCCATACTTGTTGCATGCATAATAATTACCTTCAAATCTATAAGATCTAGGCTTATCATTTAGGAAATAAGGAAAATTGTTGTAAGCCTTACTCCTACACACATTTGTAGTATGTCCTTCTTTAAGACAATTAAAGCAAACATGTTTAAACTTTTGCTTACCTTTATCCTTTGATGTCGGTTGTTTCTTTGATGTTCCAACATTTGTACCAGAAGTCTCACCTTCCTCATGATCGGAATAACCAATTCCATTGCTATTCTTGACCGATTTGGCAGATTCAAGCTTTTGCTCTAGCTTGATAGTACTCTTGTTGAACTTAGCAAGTATTTCCTTTAACTTAGAGAGTTCTTTGGAAATAGTAGCATTTGTTTCCAATAGGTTTTCATTCTCAGAGATGGCAATGTTTAGTTCTCCTTGCATGTCTTCCTTTTCCACTTTGCTTGCATGAAATTGAGTAGTTAGGGCACTGATCTCTTGTTTCAGCCTGGAGATCTCATGATCTCTTTCTTTCACCAAATCTTTAGATTTCCTCCTATTCTCAAGCTCTTGACACATCTGGATAGTTAGTCCTTCCAACTCTTTTCTCAGGTTGGAGTTTGATTCATTCAACTTATTTACTTCTGTAATTAGGGCTTCCATGTCTGCTTCATCTGAAGACCTATTTTCAGATAGCTCCATCAGCTTTTCTGCATGTTCTCTCCTTTTTGCTTGAGATGCCTTGTATTTGACCATAAGATCATCATAGGCTTCCTCAGACTAAGTGAGCTGATGAGTAAGTTCCCTTATAGAGTATTCCCCCATATCTCTTTCCAAGTGGTTAAACTTATAGAAAGGTAGGTTTTGATACCAATTGATGAATACTAAGAGGGGGGGTGAATTAGTATGCCAAAAATCTTTGCACTTAAACACTTTACAAGACTAACAGTAAACCAGTAAAATAGTTTAGCAGACAAACCAGTTAGCACACATGCAAACCAAATAGAAAATAATGCATTCACCCACAGAAGCACAAACACCATAACACATGATATTTTGACATGGAAACCCAAATGGGAAAAACCACGGTGAGATGGAACTCACAAGTAACTATCTGCAAAATAGGAACCAAACCGGTTAAGGTCTTACAATGTTCTTTACTAGAACAGATCCTATTAGGAATCTCAATCTTTGTGAGGAGATAAGTTCGATTAAAGACTACCTTGCTAGAGGATTTTAGATCCACGGATGTGAACCACCTTGTTAGAGGATTTACAAAAAGCTTTTGGGCCTACCCGGTTAAGGGCTACAGACTTGTCAAAGATGTGAGTAATCAACAAGTGTTTGATCTAGCTAGTAGCACAAATTGCTTGGTTAGATCCTGGGTAGCTCATTCCTAATGCACTCAAGCATTACTTTAGTCTTCTACACATTCATATTCTCTCCAACTCCTCAATCACCTTAAACCCTAGCAACAACATAAACTTTCACTATATCCACATCAACAACCTAAAACCCTAGACATGATGTCCTTATAAAGGAATCTAATTTCCTGTCGGTCCAATAGGATTACATTAAAATTTCCTAGGTTCAATGAACCTGGATATACTTGGTAACATGACACAAAAAGCACTGTTAAAGTGTCGGCACCATCAAACAATCGGTGGATGGTAACTCATCACAAAATGTTGGTTGGTAACTCATCACAGAGTATTACTAGTTCATACAAAATGTCGGTTGCCAGTTTGACAAAAATGAAGACTGGTAAAAATGTGTTATGTCACTTTAATCCCTTGTACCGCTTAGTATCCATGAACCACTTGGGGTCAACATGCCGCTTCAGACCAGGAAACACATTCTGCAAAACACCAATAGTCTAAAGACTATAATACAACATACCGGTTGGAACAAATACTGGTTGTGCTCAAACCCATACATATAAAGGAGATCTCAATGCAAGTGTGTTTCCATCAATGACAATCACAACATAAACATCAAAAATGCCAACATCTTCCTCTTGCATGTTGTAGCAGTGTAACCATGGCAATGATAGATCAAACAGTTTTCTCTCCATCCGGTTGCCGCTTGATAGCCACCGCTTCCTGACTAATGATTAAAGGCATTAAACTGGTTGTGATTCTGGTTCACAAATGGTTTCGGACCAACTCCTTGAGTCCTCTAAGGATATCTTCTAGTGTTGTTCATAACAGACCCACATTCAGATGCTCTATGCCCAAACTTGTTGCATGCATAACAATTATCATTGAACCTATTGGATCTAGGTACATTGTTTATAAAGTAAGGAAAGTTATTGTAGGCCTTTCTCCTACACACATTGGCAGTATGTCCTTCATTAAGACAGTTAAAGCAAACAGGTTTAAACTTTTGCTTACCTTTATCCTTTGATGTCAGTTGTTTCTTCGATGCTCCAACATTTGCACCAGAAGTCTCACCTTCCTCGTGACCAGAGTAACCAAGTCCTTCAGTATTCATGACAAGTTTGGCCAATTCAAGGTTTTGCTATAGCTTAACAATACTCTTGTTGAACTTAGCAAGTATTTCCTTTGACTCAAAGAGTTCTTTGGAAATAGCAGCATTTGTTTCCATCAAGTTTGCATTCTCGAAGATGGCTATGTTCAGTTCTCCCTGCATGTCTTCCTTTTCCACTTTGCTCGCATGGAGTTGAGCAGTTAGGGCACTGATCTCTTGCTTCAGCTTGGAGATTTCATGATCTTTGTCTTTTACCAGATCTTCAGCTTTCCTCTCATTCTTAAGCTCTTGGCACATTCGAATAGTCAGTCCTTCCAACTCCTTTCTTAGGTTGGAATTGGATTCATTTAGCTTTTCTACTTCTTGAATCAGGGCTTCCATGTCCACTTCATCAGAAGAACTATTTTTAGATAGCTCCATCAGTTTTTCAGCATGTTCTCTCCTTTTTTCTTGAGAGGCCTTATATTTGACCATAAGATCATCATAGGATTGCTCAAACTGAGTGACCCGATGAGTAAGTTCCCTCATAGTGTATTCCCCCATATCTCTTTCCAAGTGGTTAGACTTATAGAAAGGTTGGCTCTGATACCAATTGATGAATACTAAGAGGGAAAGGTGAATTAGTATGCCAAAAATTACTATACTTAAACACTTTACTAGACTACCAGTAAACTAGTAAAATAGTTTAGGAGACAAACCGGTTAGCACACATGCAAACCAAATAGCAAATAGTGCATTCACCCATAGAAGCACAAACACCATAAAACAAGATATTTTGATGTGGAAACCCAAATGGGAAAAACCATAGTGAGATGGAACTCACAAGTAACTATCTACAGAATAGGAACCAAACCAGTTAAGGTCAGATCGGTTAAGGTCATACAATGTTCTTTACCAGAACAGATCCTGTCAGGAATCTCAATCTCTGTTAGGAGATAAGTCCGATTAAAGACTACCTTGCTAGAGGATTTTAAATCCACATATGTGAACTGCCTTGTTAGAGGATTTACAAAAGGATTTTGGGCCTACCCGGTTAAGGGCTTCAAACTTGTCGAAGATGTGAGTAATCAACAAGTGAGTGATCTAGCAAATAGCACAAATTGCTTGGTTAGATCCTTGATAGCTCATTCCTAATGCATTCCAGCATTACTTCAGTCTTCAACACATTCACACTCTACCTCTTCTCATAGACCTCAACTTCTCTCCTATGTTCACACTTACAAAAAAATTTCAACCACCTTAAACCCTAGCAACAACCTAAAACCCTAGACATGATGTCCTTATAAAGGAATCTGATTTCATGTCGGTCTAATAGGATTACAATACAATTTCCTAGGTTCAATACATATATACATATCTGGTAAAATGACACAAAAAGCACCGTTAAAGTGTCGGCACCGCCAAACAATCGGTGGATGGTAACTCATCACAAAATGCCAGTTGGTAACTCATCACAAAGTATTACCGGTTCACACATAATACCAATTTAAGAAAAATACCGGTTGCCGGTTTGACAAAATGAAGACTAGGAAATATGAGTTGTGCCACTTCGTTCCTTCGTACTACTTGAAATCCTTGAACCACTTGGGGTCTTCATACCACTTCAGATCAGTAAATACTTTCTGCAAAACACTGATAGTCTAAAGACTATAATACATCATATCAGTTGGAACAAATACCGGTTGAACTTTAACTTATATATACAAAAAGTGATCTCAAATCAAGTGTGTGTCCATCAATGCCAATCACAACATCAATCATGAAAAATGCCAATAGATGACATTATCTTTGTTGGGAGTAAATCTAGCTTATGTAAGGACTTCACAAATCAAATATAATCAGAATTTGAAATGTCCATGTTAGGAGAGTTGTCCTACTTTCTTGTCTTGCAAATATCTTAGTTGAGCAAAGGTATATTCATCTCACAAACCAAGTATCCAAAGGATATGTTGAAAAAATTTCAAATGAAGGATTGTAAGCCTGTTAATACTGCCATGGTGACTGGATGCAAGTTGAGAAAAATTGATGAGTCACCAGATGTGCATTAGACCTTGTACAAATATATGATTGGAAGTCTATTGTATCTAAGTGCCTCTAGGCTAGACATTGTGCAAGCGGTCTTCATGGTATCCAAATTTCAATTAGCTCCAAAGAAAGCTCATGTAATGCGATTAGAAGAATATTTAGATATTTGCAAGGCACTTTGGACTACAATTTGTGGTACCCAAAGAATGATGACTTTACATTGCAAACCTACACAGATGTAGATTGGGTAGGTTATGTGGATGACAAGAAGAGAACTAGTGGTGGAGCTTTCTTCTTGGGTGGTAGATTAGCTTCATGGCACAACAAGAAACAAGAATCCATATCTTTATCCACTACTAAGGCCGACCACATAGTAGTTGTTTTTTGTTGCAAACAAGTTCTCTAGATGAAACAAACAATGAAGGATATCCAGGTAGAATACTCAAACCCCATTTCCATTATGTGTGAAAATTCCAGTGTAATTAATATCTCCAAGAACCCTATCATGCATTTAAGATCAAAACACATTTCCATTAGATATCATTTCTTGTGGGAAAAAGTAGCTAAAAAGGAAGTTAAGTTGGAATATGTGAGCACAGGTGAACAGGTAGTAGAAATTTTCACAAAACCATTGCCCAAAGACACTTTCAAATTCTTGAGATAGAGGTTGGGTATTGTCCTTTCCTCCTTTAGCACTTAAATGCAAAAATAGGTTTGTAGTTCAGGGGGAGCTCACTACCTTACTCATGCATCCCTGAATTGGTTTGCGCTACAAAGGAGATGGAGCATAGTATTTTTGGTTCTTAGGGGGACCACAAGTTTCAACAAAGAGAGTATATTTTTCAAAACATGTGTAGGTTTTTGTATTCCAAAGAGGATAAAAGAAGCTTGTTATAGTAGAGATGCACTTTGCCATTTTTTCAAAGTGAGAGAATAAGTTGTTGGAATCACCGTTATCGTTATGCCAAAAGCTCGAGCTATCAATGAATGGGAGAGCAGCCAAAGACAAGGATCCATAAGAGGCAGGAGGAAGCACATGTCATGAATCCCAAAGGAGGTGTTGACCAAGTCAACAATCTCCCCCTTAGCACTGACTAAGGGTTTCAAACCGATGAAATGAAGGAGGCCTCCTAGGATTCGAACCCATAACCCAGCACTCTGATACCCATTGTTGGAATCACCATTGCCATTATTCCAAAAGCTCGAGCTATCAACGAATGGGAGAGTGGCCAGAGACAAGGATCCATGAGAGGCAAGAGGAAGAACATGTCATGAATCTCGAAGGAGGTGCTGACCAAGTCAACATAAGCATGGCTGACATCAATGCCAAAGGGACAGATTTTTGACATTGAATTGTCATTGATGTCAACACATTGTCCTGTTGGAAGAAAAGATTAGTGTCACTAAGATTGATGTGTATCTTGATAGAGAAGACAATTGGAGTTAACCGTTAGAACATGTAATTGGATAGAGAAGAAAAATCCCATAGTGTTGTGAAGGAATTGGGCAAACTGGTTTGACTCAAAAGAAATGATTACTACACCCCTACAAGACCAAACTCTGTCCTTGCCAAATTATTTGTAGTACTATAGGAAAAAGTGTTGGGATCCAAGAACACTGACAGGAGGGGTGAATCAGTGTTCTGTCTATATCAATAGTTTTTTATCCTTTTACACCATGCATATATAAACCGGTAAACAAATAACATATAACAAGAAGTAAATAAACCATCCACATAAATGAACACCATAACACACATAATTTATATGTGGAAAACCTCAATGAGGAAAAACCACAGTGGGTTTTGTGACCCACAATATCAGTTCACTGGCCATAAGAAAAGATATTACATATAATAGGGGTCTGCACATGTAGGAAGGCACACTGCCTAGAGCACACTGCTCATCACTAAAGAGCTTCAGTGACTAGAAGCTTTCTGCTAAAGTAAATTACTAAAAATGAACTCAAGAATGCATTAGTTATGCCAAATAGAGTTCTGGTTCTGGCTCTGCTCTGTACTAGTTCATAAACCCTTCGTCGGTATTACTTCTCCTCCAAGAATACTTTCCAAGCTATCTACAGATCATTGCATGATATAAAATTTGCATACAACATGGTCTTCATACATATATTTTGCATCATATAGTTCTGCTATATTCTCCTATATCCACACATTTCATATCTCACTACATCACAAAAATAACCTAGCAGACATACCTATTTACCTATTACAAATGATATTCCTTATGTCATCTTACAATACATTTACTAAAGATATTCAATGTTGGTGTTGACAATAATTACTGTTGGCATATGATGAAGTAGTGATAATGTATGTTGTCATTGATGTCAATAAGTTCTCAAGAAGGTGAACTGGTATGCACCAGTATGAAGATTGGAAGCGGTTATGGTCAACTAGGATGGAGTGGACTAGTGTCGGGGTTCACTAACTATGACTACCGGTTGGTAGTCTCAGTTCAGCTCTAGGGTTTTTAGTTGGGCTTGTGCAGTGTAATCGATGATGTTTTGTGATGAGTTAGTTAAGAACAAGGATAAGGATCAAGATTCCACGCCATCTATGTGCACGTTAAGGATTTCTTTGAGGATCTTGCACGTGAAGATTGAATGCATTGAATGTCCACCTTGGGAATGCATTTTTTTCTTAAAGGTATGCGAAAAGCACATGATGGGTTATTATTTTCCAGATGTGGTGAAGATTAGATGATGCAGAATGACTTGAGATCTATTTTAGATTGTTTCATTCTCTATATTGTATTTGACAGTCAGGATTGGACCACTTGTAATTGTAAACCTAAAATGTTTAGGGTTTAGTGTTTATGCTACCGACCTAATTGTTGTCTATAAGGTCGGTGAGTTTTGTTATTGGATTTGTTGGCAAAATTTGTGTGTGTGTCCACATTTTTTGATACTTGCCAAACGAGAGTGAGGAATCTGCAGAGTGTGATTGCAGAAGAGAGGAACTGAAAATGATCTTCCTTAGTAAGAAGTATTTTTATCAGATCAGAGTGTTTTACCTATTGTCTTCCAACCATTTCAATAGAAGTTAAATCCCTTGTCCAGGTAGCTTTAAAATCCTCTAACTAGGTGGCTCAAGTTCATTGAGTTATTTAAATCCTCTAGAGAGGTAACCTTTAACAGGGTATATAGCCATCCCTTAACCAGGTGATCTCTAACAAGATCGATTCCTAATAGAACCTTTATTGTAAAGTCTTTAATCAGACTAAGATCCTAACAGAGCAGACTTCAAAAGAGTTCAAAAACAAGCTTGTGGGTATTCATCCCCATCGTGGTTTTTCCCATTTGGGTTTCCAAGTGAAAAATCTATGTTATGGGTTGTGAGTTTTTCATGTGATGATTATGTGATTATGATTAAGTTAGATATGCATGCAGTGTTAAATGGTTGTGATACTATTGATACAACTCATGCATGATTATATCAGTGAAGTAATCATCAAGATTTGAGATCTATTGAATGTTGTTTGAAGTATTTTTTTAAACTAATATTGTTATGGTTAAGTCCAGGCATATATGTCAACCAGCTATCTATGTTTTGATTTGTCAAATTATCTGAGCAAGTTTTTGTGTGTAGTGATTCACCCCCCCCTCTCAGTACTGGTTAGGACCTTAGTAGTTCATCATTATTCATCAATTGGTATCAGAGCTCATCTAGGTCCTTGGTGATATAAGCTTAATCGCTTGAGGCAAAAGATCATGTTTTAATGATGAAGAGGGAAGGTCATAAGTTCAACAAGGACAACTTTACAATATGGAAGGACAGGATGAAGATATATATCTGGGGTTTGGATGCACAATTTTGGAGCTATGTTGAGAATGCCTATGTAATCCCCATTGGCACACTAACCAATGATCAGAGAAGAGAGATACAAGAAAATGGGAAGTCATGGAAGCCCTTATTAGCAACTCGTACGATGTAGAGTTTATTAATGTACAAGATAAGGATAATTCGAAAGAAGTGTGGGATAAATTGGAATCCATTTATGGTGGTGATGAACGTGTCAAGTAGGCTAAGGAAGAAATCCTTAGAGGAAATTTTGAAGATATGAGGATGGTTGAAGGAGAGACCATTCAACAGTATGGCATAAGAATCAAGATAGTGGTTGGAGAGATCAAAAGCACTGGTGGAACAATTGATGATGCCACTATTGTCAGTAAAGTTCTAAGATCACTTTTACCGGTCTATGCAATCAGGGTTGCTTCTATTCAAGAGCTAAGGTCTATTGACAAAACCAAGGTATCTTTAGACTCTATTATTGCAAATTTGACTGCATATGAATTGAATAGCTATGATGGTAGTCTTTAGAAGACCGAATCAACCTTCAGAGCATATGTTTCCTCCGCACCAACTAGGAAAGGAAAAAAGGTCAATACCAGTTATGAATCTAGGCCAAGAAGAGATATGGACGATGAGGAGATTCTGATGGAGTTTGAAGCTCTTCTTGCCAAGAGACTTCCAAAAGGCACTGGAAAATATAGAGGTAAGCTTCCTCTAAAGTGTTTTTCCTACAATAAGATAGGACATATAGTTGTTAACTATCCTAACAATGACAATAAGGATAAACCGGTGAGGTTTAGAAAGTATAAAGGAGTAGGTAGGAGAAATTGTCTTATTGTAGTGGATGAAGGTGTTACTGATGAGGAATCTGAGGATGAAGAGAATGAGGACATAGTGTTTGTGGTTGTCAAGGAAGAGTTCTCTAACCAGAAAGCCCTTGTATCACATATTGACAACTCCAACGAGTGGATCATTGATAGCGGGTGTTCTCACCACATGACTGGTGACCGGAAAAAGTTTCTCTCTCTTGAAGAATATGATGGCGGTGTTGTCCGATTTGGTAACAATGCACCTTGCATGGTGAAAGGCAAAAGATCCATCTCACTGAATGGAAAGAGCAATGTGGATGATGTCTACTGGGTGGAAGGCCTTAAGCACAACCTTTTGAGTGTTGCTTAGCTGAACGACAAAGGACTCATTCTGGAGTTCAAAGGTGGAGTCTGCAAAATAATTGGAAAGAGTGGTGAACTTATTGCCACTGGTAAGTAGACCATAGGAAACCTATTTCAACTGAATGCCAAGATTAGTCAGTGCCTAATGGCAAAATTTGATGACAGTTGGATATGGCATAGGAGACTTTGTCATGTGAATTTTGACAAAATTGTAAAGGCTAGTAAGAGGATTGTCTTTGCTAAACAAACCAGAGAATGCTTTGTGCAAAGAATGTCAACTTGGGAAGATGTCTTCCTCAACATTCAAAGGTAAGTCCTTTTTAGCAGAGAACTTACTTGATCTAGTGCACACCAATCTGTATGGTCCGATGAAAACTAGAAGTATTCAAGGAGATCGATACTTCATGATTCTTACCGATGATTTCTCAAGAATGATGTGGGTCATATTCTTGAAAGACAAGTCTGAGGCATTTGGAAAGTTAAAAGCCTTTAGAGAATTGGTGGAGAAGGAGAGTGACAGAAGGATAAAATGCCTAAGAATCGATCAAGGAGGTGAATTCACTTCTGATGAATTCAATAAGTACTATGAGGAGAATGGTATTAAGAGGTAATTGTATGCCCCAAGGACACCATAGGAGAATGAAATAGCCGAAAGAAGCAACAAGATTGTGGTTGAAGCGGCCAAAACTATGTTGATCCAAGGAAATGTCTCTCACACATTTTGGAGGGAAGCGGTGAGCACTATAGTCTATACCATGAACTGGGTACTCATTAAGAAAGGTAAAGACAAAACTTCTTATGA
The DNA here is from genome assembly GCF_030272615.1 of Cryptomeria japonica. Classification (NCBI taxonomy): domain Eukaryota; kingdom Viridiplantae; phylum Streptophyta; class Pinopsida; order Cupressales; family Cupressaceae; genus Cryptomeria; species Cryptomeria japonica. The sequence continues at coordinate 185,226,741 of NC_081413.1, forward strand.
GTACTAGAATGGGAGAACTCCCAATGTGATTTATTTCAAAGTGTGATGAAGGAAAATTTCAAGGATATTTCACTAAAAGAAAATCTCTCAAGTGCTACAATAGGAGGAATTAGAAGATTGTTGAGAGTATCAATGTTAGGGTTGATGAATCCCCTGAGAAGCCTGAGGAAACCAGCAACAAGCAAATGAAAGATGAACCGGGTTTAGCCTTCTGGGAACCGGTTAAGAAAGAAAAAAGTGACAAACACTACAAAGACCTCAGTTTTTCTATACTGGTAGAAGCTTCAGTAGGTGAAGAAGAAGATGAAGCGGAAAAAGAAGAGGAAAAGCAAACTGAACCAGCTATAGTCATTCCTAGGTATGTAAGACTGCGTTATGATCCAAAGCAAATCATAGGAGACAAAGATGTAGGAATACTTACAAGAAGAAAGGTGAAAGAAAATTTTTGCATGATTTTAGAATTTGAGCCTAAGACCGCTAGAGAGGCACTTACCAATGAAGAATGGATAAAGGCAATGGAAGAGCAGTTAGACCAAATACAGAAGAATGCAACATGGTCCTTGGCACCCAGAATAGAACACAAGAATGCCATAGGTACCAAATGGGTCTTCAAAAATAAGCTAAATGAAGATGGCATAGTGGTAAGGAACAAGGCAAGACTTGTATGCAATGGATATGCTTAGGAAGAAGGAGAAGACTATGGAGAAACCTTTGCCCTAGTGGCTAGACTGGAAGGTGTTCAAATGCTACTTGCATTTGTAGAATTCAAGGGATTTAAGGTATACCAAATGGATGTGCAGTCTTCCTTCTTGAATGGAATCCTAGAGGAAGAAGTGTATATTTAGCAACCAAATGGGTTTGCTTTGTCAGAAGATAGTGACATGGTGTTTAGATTACACAAAGCCCTGTATGGATTGAAATAGGCACCAAGGACATGGTATGAATGATTATACTCTCATCTTGTGAAGATAGGATTTCAAAGAACAATTGAGGAAAACAACATCTACCTAAAATATGAAGGTGATCAGATTTTGTTATATGAAGTATTTGTAGATGATATAATCTTTGGTGGAGATGATGATATGAGTCATGCATTTGTAGATGAGATGAAAAAGGAGTTTGAGATGTCTTCAATTGGAGCGATAAATTTTTTCATTGGTCTATAGATTCAACAAATGAAAGAAGGTATCTTCATTACCCAGTCCAAGTATATCAAAGAGGTATTGAAGACCTTTGGCATGGAGGAGAGAAAACCAGTTGGAACATTGATTGTGACCATCTACAAACTAACAAAGGATGATGATACAATGTTGGTGGATGAGAAGGAGTATCAGTTGATGATTGGTAAGCTACACTATGTGGTGCACAACAGATCAGATATTACTCATACAATGGGCATAGTGGCCCATTTTCAGAAGAGTCCAAGAGAATCCCACTTGGTAGCAGTAAAGAGGATTATTAAGTATTTGAAGGATAGTTGATCATGGATTGTGGTATCCATACAATGATGAATTTGATCTCAAAGTATTTGAAGTATTTCCTAGTCTACAGTTGAAGAAGAGTATGTGGCTGAATTTATGAACTACACTTAGGCAATCTGGATGAAGCATGTACTTAATGGCTTCAAAGTGATGATATCTGAACTGGTGAGTATTTTTTGTGATAATACGAGTGCAATAAATATTTCCAAAAATCTAGTATTGCATGCTAGGACCAAGCATATTGAGCTCAAGTATCATTTCTTGAGAGAAAAGGTTCAAAATAAAGAGGTTGTATTAGAACATGTTTCCAGTAATGAGCAACTAGAAAACATATTCACTAAGCCCTTACCGAAGACTAAATTTACCTACTTGAGAGGTGAATTAGGGGATCTACCCCTTCATGAAGTAAATTAATGATGCATGATCCACATCAGTCAGATACTTCCATGTTAGATATTACAGGATTGATGCACTGAAGGATGCTACTCCATAGGGGGAGCAACATAGTGGAGCTTGGAAGCTTGTGCCTCCACTTTGGCATTGTTGTCAAAGGGGGAGAAGATATATAATGATGAAGATATATGGGGGAGAAGATATAAGTGTGTGAAGTGATTGAGAAAAGTGCACACTTACTAGTCCAGGTGATGGTGGTGATTGTACAAGTTGAACCAGTATATGTCAACCGGTATATGCTATTCAAAATGGTGTAGATACTGAGCACTGATACACTGAGTATTTCCATCAATGCCAAAGGGGGAGATTGTTGGCATATGATGAAGCGGTGACAATGTATGTTGTCATTGATGTCAATAAGTGCTCATGCAAGTGAACTAGTATGCACCGGTATGAAGATTGGAAGTGGTTATGGTCAACTGGGATGGAGTGGACTGGTGTCGGGGTTCACTAAGTGTGACTACCGGTTGGTAGTCTCAGTTCAGCTCTAGGGTTTCTGGTTTGGCTTGTGCGGTGCAACTAATGATGTTTTGTGATGAGTTAGTTAAGAACAAGGATAAGGATCAAGATGCCATGTCAGCTATGTGCATGTGAAGGATTTCTTCGAGGATCTTGCATGTGATGATCAAATGTATTGAATGTCTACCTTGGGAATGTGCATTTTTCTTAGAGGTATGCAAAAAGCACATGATGGGTTACTATTTTCCAGATGCGATGAAGATTGGACAATGCAGAATGACTTGAGATCTATTTTAGATCGTTTCATTATATGTATTATATTTGACAGTTAGGATTGGACCACTTGTAATTGTAAACCTAAAATTTTTAGGGTTTAGGGTATATGCTACCAACCTAATTGTTGTCTATAAGGTCGCTAAGTTTTGTTATTGGAGTTGTTGTCAAAAGTTGTGTGTGTGTCCGCATGTTTTGATACTTGCGAAACCAGAGTGAGGAATCTGTAGAGTGTGATTGCAGAAGAGAGGAACTAAAAAGGATCTGCCTTAGCAAGAAGTGTTTTTATCAAATCAGAGTGTTTTACCTATTGTCTTCTAACCATTTCAATAGAAGGTAAATACCTTGACTAGGTAGCTTTAACAAGCTTTGTTGTAAATCCTCTAACCAAGTGGCTGAAGTTCATTGATTTATTTAAATCCTCTAGCAAGGTAACCTCTAACAAGGTTTCAACCTTTAACAGGGTATATAGCCATCCCTTAACTAGGTGATCTCTAACAGGATCGGTTCCTAACATAACCTTTATTGTAAAGTCTTTAACCAGACTAGGCTCCTAATAGAGCGGACTTCAAAAGAGTTCACAAAAAAGCTTGTGGGTATTCATCCCCACCGTGGTTTTTCCCATTTGGGTTTCCAGATGAAAAATTTGTGTGTTATGGGTTGTGAGTTTTTCATGTGATGATTGTGTGATTAGGATTAAGTTAGATATGCATGCAGTGTTAAATGGTTGTGATATTATTGATACAACTCATGCATGATTATATCAGTGAAGTAGTCATCAAGATTTGAGATCTGTTGAATGTTGCCTGAAGCATTTTTGTTTAACTAGTATTTCTATGGTTAAGTCCAGTCGTATATGTCAACCAGTTATATGTGCTTTGATCTGTCAAATTATCTGAGCAAGTTTTTGTGTGTACTGATTCACCCCCCCCTCTCAGTACCAGTTAGGACCTTAATAGTTCATCATTATTCATCAATTACAAAATGATTTATAAAGTAAATCCTCCTTTATGTCAGCCTCCAATGAAGTATTAATGTCGGTGTTGGTGTCGGTGCTGGTGTCGGTGTAGCCCTAAATGCTCCAAAGTTGCTATCTATCGGTATATGCTTCCTAGTGCCAGTTTATGACTTCCATCAGATCTTGTTGCCATCAATGACAAAAAAAGAATCCAATTAGTGTCAATTTCCAACAATCTCCCCCTTTGGCATTGATGGCAACACTCATGTGAAAAATGGATTCCTTGTCAGTATGCTCCCCCTGAGAAATACACTCCATTTGATATCCTTCCCGTGTGTTTCTTTGATATTTTTCACATATGTGCATACTCCCCCTTTGACATTAATGCCAAAGACCGGTAAAAGAATTGAAAGAATAAAAGAAATACTGTTAGTTTCACTGGAGCTTAGTCATCTTCAAGATTTTTGGGTAGGCCTTTTGTAATAACTAAAGATATGTATCCCAACCGGATTTGAAAGTATCAGAAATAGATGCAAGTCCACTTAGTAAGTGGGCAAGTGTTTCCTTCTCTTGGATATCTATTGGTGTGGGTTTAGCTATCATGTCCATGCACTCTTTCTTATGAAAACCCAATGAATCTAGTCTAGGACTTACCAATCCTCTTAGATTTCTTGCTCTTCACATGATTTTATCTCTCTCCTTCTCAAAAGAAAAAAATTGGTTCTCTAAGGAAATTTTTTTTCCATCAACAAATGTGGTCAATTCAGTCAATCCATCAAAAGAATTAGCAATTTTAGCCATCTTATCATATAACTCCTTCAACCTTCTATCTACATTAGTCGTAAGACTTTCAATGTTACAACACACTCTGTAGATATTTGTACATTGTTTTAAACAAACCTCAATAGGAATAAGTTTTTCCTCTATTTTCTTCTTTTTTGTTTCTATAATCTTATCAAAAGTTGTTCTTTTTGCTGTTGTGAAATTATCCAAAGCCTGTCATTCTGTAATCTACCTCAGAGATTGAAAATTGTTAGAGATATGTTCTGTTAGAGTCTTGAGCTTATCGGAAGGGCTTTCCCCATCTTCAATCTAACAATTAGGTATTATTCTATGCAATACTTGAGACCAATTTATCTATTAATCCTTTATCTGTAGTACCTTCCTTCAGTAATTTCTGAGTAGCCATCATCACTAATTCAGTTGGACTCAACTCAGAGACTGATTTCTTCTCAACCTAAGAAGTGTCAATTGCCAAAACCTTTGTTGGGGAATCAGTTTTACCTACCAGTATGGACTCAGTTGCTTTTACCTTGTCAATCTCAATCTCTTTTGCACCAATGGCTTCGCCACTTGGTACAATGTCAGTTACTGTCGGTGGAGTATTATCCACAATATTTTCAATGTCTTGTACATTGCCTTGCTAAAAAATGGTCTGTGTTGGTATAGACTGTACACTCTCCTTAGCTATCAGTTGTGTCTGAATATCTATAGTTACTATCGGTTGTGTCAAAATTGGAGTTGAACTGCCCAAAATACCCTTCCCTTTTGATTTGTCAGGAATGGTGGAAGTTGTTTCCCTTTCAAATTCTTCTTGAGATGTGAGAAAGTCTAGGTTTTTCTAAAAGAATTTGGTCCATCCCTTACTTATCTCATTTATCACCTCATTTACTCTCCCCATCATAAGGCTTATCTACCAGGATTTGCTACTGAAAACTATCCTATTTGTAGTGTCTATACATCTTTTCATTTCTTCATTATTTATAGCACCACACAGTTCCAAAAGTGTAACTTCTTTGATCTCCCTAGCTCTCTTGATAGCATCAAGTCTCCTAGCCTCAAGCTTATTATACAAGGATAAAGGTATCTCCTTCAAGATTTCAACTAAGGATTTCTTATAAATGTCTATATACAACAAAATGGCCTCTTTTAATTCCTTTTTCTTATTTACTTCTAAATATTCATAATACTTTGATACATTTTTCAATATTCCATCTTTTGTAATTTCATCAATAAGCTCAGCACAGGTCATTATGGTCTTACCGGTTCTAGTATCATCGACCTTCTTCTTTTTGCTTGTGGTTATCGGTGTGACTGGTTTCCTCTTTTGCATAGGCTTCCTTGCTAGTGGTGGAGGTACAGTAGGCTTAGTTGCCTTTCTAACAAGTCTCCTCCTAGGCTCTGTCTTCTTCTTCTCTACCAGTAGTTTTACCACATTCTTCCTTTGTACCCTTCTGAAAGCCAGAGGTTCATTATCCTTAGAATCAGAATCAAAAGTGATAGGGGAAATGTGAACTTGTGGCTTCTTCACTTCTGTAGTACCAACCTCAGCCAGTTTAGCTACCTGTTTGGATTTAGAACCCGATTGAGTGTCTATCGTATACATCACATCTTGTACATATGCAAACATATTATCTATTTTTCGTCTCTCTTCTCTTCCTGTTAAAACTAGTTTTCACTTCAAGAGCCTTCTCTCTTTCTGTACCAAAATGCTATGTTTTATCATCTAATGGGGCATCTAACAACATCTTTTCATAGATTTCAAAAATGCTATCATCCACCTCATATCCAAGCTCAGTAATCCAGATTTGCCTAGGTTTAGCTACTTCCATAAGAGTTTCATCAATTTTTACCATGAAACAAATATCAGTGGAATACTTCTCCACAATGTTCTTTGAAATTCTCTCCCTTTGCCTCATGTTTTCTTTAAATGTCTTAAAATACCCCCAAATTTTCTCATCTTTGCTAGTACCAAGACGGGTGATTGCTTCCTTGATTTGTATACCTACCAGTATGTCATGAGCCCACTGCTTCTTCCCTAGACCAGGTATCTCATTTAGGAAGTAAAGCATTAAACAAACAATCAAGTTTCCATATCTAAAAGTGTCTTTATTGATTCCTTTAATCTTACCAAGGTTTAACATCACTTCACTCCTCATCTATTCACATAAATCATACTTCACATTATTCCTCAGCATCTGATATGCAACATGAATACATGAACTAGCAACAGAATTCAATCAGTTGGATTGAGTTACCTTGTAACCTATGATCATGCTTGCAAACTTTATATCCATGTCGGCGATTGTGCTTATCCTCATTGATCTGTTATTAGGTGTAGCACCAGTGAGTTTCTCGACCTATGTGTTGGAAATTTTCTTTCCAGGTTCTTTTCCAACCCTAGGTAAGCTGGTGACAACTTGAATAGCCTCCTTCATGATCATGTAAGGCCTATCTAGTAAAATAAATTCATTGTGAACCCTGCTCAGAATGTATCTGATAACCTCATCTTTGAATTCCCATATGTACATAATACTGATTAACCCTAGATCCTCAATTGATTTGTATTCCAGTTTGATGATTCTAAAGTCTCCCAGTATCACAAATTGATACATGCTTTTGATGTCCTTTGTGCTCAAATCCTCAAGGGTGCAGTGAATGTATGCCCTCACATCTTTAACATACATCATGCTATCAGGAACCCTAGAAAATGCTCCCGTAGAGTCTTCCTTTTTAGCAATTTTGGGACCTCCTTAAATACTAGCCTTAACCTATCCTTGACTTCGACAATGGTGGGATTTTAAATAAAAGTAGGAACTAAAGATCCAGATGCCATTTCAAAAAATACCTGAAAGTGAATGTCGGTGGAAGATTGAGTGCTTCAGATAATTGCTCAAAATCCTTTCACAATTTTTTTGCTCACTCTTAACTCGCATATTCTTCTCTTTGAATGCTTGAATGCTCGATGAGTAAAAAAATTGAATTCACTTACCCTCTTTTATCAACGAATAAAACCTTAATTTTCTATAATAAATGCTTCACCAACAACCCTACGGATGTCGGTTTCATAGTCATGTGTTGGGTGAACCATCATCAATGATAAACACAATTCTCTAGATCTCCTTAAGTCTCTTTCGAGGTGCTATCCAAAATTTAGCAATGACTTTTCCAACCCCTAAGGCTTATGCCTCAGTTACTAGTGGAATTTTCTACCGGTGGAGAAATAGCATGTTCTACTGGTGGAGTTACTGATGTAGATCCATCTCCACTTGGTTCTTTAGATTTTCTAACCCATCTCTTGGTGTGATCTTGTTGTATTTTATCTACTTTCTGCTTTCCTTTCTCATTGTCATTATCATTGTTAACCGGTTGAGTCTTTCTTCTATTGTACTTAGCAATATGACCTATTTTTTTGCATGCATAACATGTAAAATTGTTCTTCTGAATTGATTTGACTTATCCAGTATCATTTCTTGACCTACAATGATTAGAAAAATGTCCAAACTTTCCACATGCATGACATTTAACATTCATTCTGCAATCTTCTGATCTATGACCATATTTCTTGCACTTTGTGCATTGATCGGGAATAAAATTGTAGTTTTTATTTTCTTTATTTCTACATTGTTTAGCCATATGCCCAAATTTATTGCAAACAAAACATCTACCATTGAATTTATAAGCATTAGATTGCCTTACCGATTTTCTCTATTCTGATGAGTTCTGCATACTGTTTGTCAGATTTTCACTTGCAGTACCAGAGCTTTCACCTTGTACAAATCCAAGTCCTCCAGAATCATCAATCTATCTTTGTCTTTTCAATAAGTCATCCAACTATGCAGCACTAATCCTAAACTTTTCTTTACACTCACTTGCATTAGTCAGTTCATCTCTCAAAGTAGTTATTTGTCTCTCAAGTTCTTGTTCATTGTTCTAGGAGTGTGCCAAATCAGTTCTTAACAGATTATTCTCATGATTCAATCTGCCACATTCATGAAATTTGTTCTTCACAGATATAACAAGATTATCTTTCTTCTTCTTTCTATCCTCAATATCTTTTGATAACCTCGTAGTTAGATCTTGCATTTCATTCTTCATGAGCATGTTTGCTTGACTTAGTTTCTGACATTGTTCCTTAAGAGAATTCTTCTCCACATCATCCAATTTTTGCAAAAGTTCTTTTCTCTTGGCTTGAGCAGATGATAACCTTTCTTGCAGGATAAGAATGAATTAATTTTCAGAATTCAATTCTTCTTGCAATTTTAAGTTCTTTATCCTTTCAGCATCATAATCCTCAAGGGCCATCTCAAGTTGCTTCTCCATAGTCATGTTCAAATATTCTAGTTTTAGGATCTTCCTCAAGCTGTTAAACTTCTTTTGAGGTACCAGGCTCTGATACCAATTATTGGGATCCAAGAACACTGAGAGGGGGGGATGAATTAGTGTTCTACCAGTATCAATAGTTTTTGTCCTTTTACACCATGCATATATAAACTGGTAAAAAAATAAACATATAACAAGAAGTAAATAAACCATAACACATAGAATTTATACATGGAAAACCTCAATGAGGAAAAACCATGGTGGGATTTGTGACCCACAATATCAGTTCATTGGCCATATGAAAAGATATTACATATAATATGGGCCTGCACATGTAGGAAGGCACACTGCCTAGAGCATGCTGCTCATCACTAAAGAGTCTCACTAACTACAAGCTTTCTACTAAAGTAAATTACTGAAAATGTACTCAAGAATGCATCTGCTATGCCAAATAGAGTTCTAGTTCTAGCTCTGCTCTATACCGGTTCATAAACCCTTTACCAGTATTACTTCTCCTCCAAGAATGCTTTCCAAGCTATCTACAGATCATTGCATGATATAACATCTACATACAACATGATCTTCATACATATATTTCGCATCATACAGTTCTTCTATGGTCTCCTATACCCACATATTTCATATGTCACTACATCACAAAAATAACCTAGCAGACTGACCTATATACCTATTACAAATGATATGCCTTATGTCAGCTTACAATACATTTACAAAAGATATTCAATGTCGGCCTTGACAATAATTACAAAATGATTTATAAAGTAAATCCTCCTTAATGTTAGCCTCCAATGAAGTATTAATGTCAGTGTCGGTGTCGGTGTAGCCCTGAATGCTCCAAAGCTGATATCTGTCGGTATATGCTTCCTAGTGCCAGTTTATGACTTCCATGAGATCTTGTTACCATCAATGACAACGAAATGGATCCAATGAGTGTCAATTGCCAACAAAAAGGAGAAGTTTATCAGAACCCTGCAAGTATGAGAATTATCGTTGTCAAGTTTTTTGCGGTACTGTAGGAAAAGATAATATTACCACAGCCCCGCAAGTCAAAAATATTGATGCTACCTTCCATGTTATTGCGAGAAAAACAAAATTCTACTGCATCCCCGCAAGTCAAAATATCGCCATTGCCAAGTCATTGGTGGTACAGCGGCAAGAAGGGGTCACCACAGCCCCGCAAGACATAATGTTGCCACTGCCAGGTCTTTTGTGGTGTTGTGGGAAGAAGATATTACTGTAGCTCTGCAAGCCCAAATATCATCTTTGCTAAATCATCTATGGTACTACGGGAAGAGGATGTCACAACAGCCCTGCAAGAAGGGAACATCTCCCAACAAACTCATCTGTGGTTTTTTGGGGAAGAAGAGGACACCACATTCCTACAAGCTTGGAACAGCCCCTACCATTTAGTTTGCGGTACCATAGGAAAGGGGATGCCAAAATAATTTTTTTCCTCAATGGATTTGACCAAGGTTGACCTGATGTCGTTCAAGTCATGGCAAGTACAAATGAAATTCTTTCCATCTAAGAAAGAGATTTATTGCTGATAGAGAACTATAACATGAATATACCAAAAATGGTCATTGGAAGTCTAATTGAATCTGATCGCAGAGAGAGAAAATTGAAGAAGGTGGATGCATTTAATGTTAACAATTGCAAAATAGAAGATCATTTGTATTGCTCGAGAAGATTTGATATCTTCAATCGATAGGAAATAAAAACTAATTTTATAAATGAGATAGTAATTTGAATGTAGAGAATAATAACTCAAAATAGAAAAGGTGCAATTAATAATGGTAGTCATCAGTTTGCAAGGTAGTGTATCAAAAGAAAAAAAATTATTTAAGACCTTGGCAAGAGAATCACATGTGCAAGATTATCAAAACATGTTTTTGAAAAAAAATTGTGTGCCATAGAGAAGCATGCAAAGAAGAAAAAGAGTATTGAAAATCAAAAAGTGCAAAAAGAGAGTAATGTAGCATAGAGAGTGTGTATTGAGTATATACCATAGGCAGAGAAGAACTCATAAAGAAAAACACACAGAGTGGATCAAAGAGAGGACAAAGAATAAATAATTTAGAGTGGAGATCTAAGAACAACATGTGGAGGATAGAGGACAGAGAACAAAGCATTGAGAGCAGAGAGCTGAGGAAAAGATTAGTTGAATCATTGTCAAGTGTAGAAAACAACTGAGAGTTGCAGATTATCATTTGTAACAAGCTATTTGAACTATATTTGTACTTTTTCTTAATTATAAATCTTCTGAGTGGGTGCTCAGAATAGGGTTTGGTGCCCATAAACTTCAGCGGTTGGTGCTCCTTTGGGTTGATGCCCATAAAAGTTGTACCCTAAGTATTTTCATTATGAAGCTAGATTAGAGTAGTAGACTCCAGTAGTATTTCTCACTGAGGTTTTTCCCATCATAGTTTTTCCTCTTATATCTAGTGTTAGGTATATGGCTTATGTGTGAATGTGTTTAATATCTCAACTTTGATTTCTTGATTTCAATTATTAGTGTTTAGTTGATTAGATGGTTCAAGTTTTTATTACCACTAATTCACTGCCTTTTTAGTGGTCCATTTGTGTTCCCAATAGACTACAGACAACATTCACCACCAAGTGGGGTACCTTTTCTTATCAATGGATGCCTTTTGAGCTAATAAATGCAAGGACAACATTTCAAAGAGCTATGGATATCGCTTTCAGGGGTTTGATTGGTAAATGCATCAAAATATACATGAATGATTTAACAACCTTTTCTAAGGACAAATCCACCCATGTGTAGGATTTGAGAAAGGTGTTGAAAAAATGTGAGTAATTCAACATATCCCTAAACCTAAAGAAATGTATGTTTGGAGTAATAGAGGATAAGTTGCTTTATCATGTTATATCAGAACCATGAATTTCAATTGATCTCGAAAGGATTAACTCCTTGATGAAACTACAACCCCCCAAATAGTAAAAAGGAATTGAAATCATATTTTGGGAAAATTAATTGTGTACACAAATTTTTCACTAGATTTGCAAAAATAGTACAACCTTTGAACACAATGATCAAAAAGGATGCCAAGATAGAATGGACCAAAGAAGCCAAAGAATATTTTGAGAGTATTAAGAAGGCTATATCTTATGTGCCAGTATTGTCTAGCCCAGATTACAATAAGACTTTCTACGTTAATTCATTTTCTTCTGAGAATTCTTGTGCCACAGTGTTGATCCAGAAGGTAGACCTGAAGGAAGAAAATCCTATCGCCTTTATGATTTGTCCTTTTAAAGATGTGGAGCTGAGATACATTAATGTAGAGAAGCAAACTTATGCATTAGTCAAATCAATTCGAAAGTTTTGACATTACATTTTGAGAAGAAAGGTGATAGCCATAATGACTAATGCCTCAGTAAAGATGCTTTTGATGCAAAATGAGTTGGGGGATCAAAGAGATAAATGGATAACCATTTTGTAACAATTCAATATAGATATTATGCCAATGAAATGAGTCAAAGGACAGGCCATTATGCAAGCAATAGTAGAAACGAATTTGAGATTAGTTAGTCAATAGTATGTTGTAGATGAAGGCTCACAAGAAGAGTGGTATAAAGACATCATGTATATATTGGTTACAGGTCATAGTCCTAGTCACATGAACAAGACACAACAAAGAGAATTAAAGTTGAATGCATAAATTTGTATGATAAATAATGGTAATCTATTCTGTAGATACCATGCAGGGATATATCAATGTTGTGTAAATAAGGAGGAAGCTCAAAAGCTTCTTCATGAATTTCATGACAAATTTAGTACAAGGCATGGAGGGCATTTGACCACAATACATTCTATTCTTAGGGTTGGATATTATTGGCCTACCATATTATAATATGTACACCATCATATTTAGCATTGCTACATTGTTCAAGTTCATGCAGACAAAGGTAAATATGCAGTACAACCCTTACAACCGGTTACCAAAATGAGACCCTTTGCATTGTGGGGGATGGATTTCATCGGGATGATCAACTTGCATTTGTCTATGGGACATCGATATATTTTGACAATGATAGATTACTATACAAGGTGGTCCAAGGTGCGAGCTTTCAAATTTTGCACAACAAAAGTTGTAATACAATTTTTGGAGGACAACATTATCACTCGCTTTGGTACACCTCATTTTTTTGTATGATAACAAACCTACCTTATCTTTATTTAAATTTTTTAATTGGGAATTTTAACTAGGAATTATTTTAATTTTTTTGTTGAATTATTACCCACAGGGAAATGGGTTAGAAAAATCCACAAATAAAAACTTGATAGATATCATTTAAAAGTTGTAGGATAAAAACCCTAGGGGGTGGCATGTGATACTTAAATATGCCTTATGGGTAGATAGAACCTAGATTGAGAGTAGATTGGGAAACTCGCCATACCATTTAGTGTATGGAATAGATCCAATATTGCCAATCAATTTTAAATTCTAACATTATAGTTTGTTCAAGAATTCATAGGGTTCGATAATAAAGAAGAGGCACATTTAAACCAACTTTTAAACTAACATGAAAAAGAGACAAATCCATCAATTGCATGAAAAAACACCAAGTTGTAGTGAAATGGTGGTTTGACAAGAGAGCGAAGATAAAAACATTTCATATAGCATACTTAGTCTTGTATTGTGATAATTCTCTGGAAGGCAAGGGATCTCGAGAGACATTTCCTGAAACCTGGTCAGGTCCATATCGAATATGGGAAATAGTGGGAGACAATGCATATAGATTGGCTACTTTAGAAGGTGAATCTCTATCTTTTTAGATGAATGGGAAATTTATAAAGCATTATTTTCAAACATGAGCTTATGGTGAAGAATTATAAATATTGTATATAAGAAAGTAGCATTGTAGATTTAGTCATCGCAAGATGTAGATAACCCTAAATATCGTAAGTAATGTAAATATTTTAGGTTTGTCGAAAGTGGAGAATAATTAGGTTAAGTGTCAAGTAACATTCATCCATAAAATTTGAATAGGAGGAAAACACCAAGTCTAATGCAACAAATAAATTCAAACCATGATATAAATTGAAACCTACAACTTTAAGCTCAAAATATTTCATTAATATTCATAGTTATATTTACATGGGAAATATAAAAAGCTTGTTCTCATCTTTGAGATGCATTTCAAAATTTAGCCTAATTAAGGTATGTATTTACATTCAAGAGAAAGTGTTGAGCAGAATCAAAAGGGTAAATGGTAATAGAGATTTAATTGCCATCCTAGTCCAATAAGAGTGTCCACATGATAAATTCTATCTTTTCGAGAGCCCTAATGTCTGGAATAAGCCTGAATAGCTATTTGAGGAATCTCCAACCTCAATGTGAGCATTTCCTATTCTCCTCAATAGTACTTTCCCTAAAGCCACCCAAGAATTGATAGATGGGGACTAGGGTAGAAGAAATCCAAAAATCTTCAATATCTCGAGGCATTGGAATTTCGTAGCCTAGTAGTGTGACTTTTAGGATGACATCTAGGCTACCTATGAAATCATCACCTAGTATATGAGTGCATAAGTCAAAAATTATATCCTCATCTTCCCCTAAATCTAGTAGTGAAGCTACAAATTAGGAAGCTATATCAAAATTTACCCTATATCTCATGGTAGGTACCAGGAATTCATGGCCTAAAACCCCATTTGATTGATTTTTCCACAAGGTTCATATCTTGGATAATGTTGAGCTTAAACACCCTATGCAACCTTTGGAAAGTAATGAAGCCTAGGAAGGACAATTGCCTTGCTCTGCTAGTTAAGAAGATAGCATATTCTACCAAAGGAGATAATTATTTGGCCATGGATAGGGATGTAGCTAGCTAAATGAGGTAATGAAGGGCATAGAGTGATTGAGATGAGTGGTATAAATAAGTGGTTTGGACAGAAAATCATTTAATACACATCTTATCAGAGTAAAAGGAAAGTTACCAAATTAAACCTAAGCAAATCCCAAGAAGGCCTTGCGAGAAAGATCAGATGGTATGGTCTAAAGGGAATATGAAAGAATTCCAAGTAGGTTAGTGGTTTTAAGTTTATCATATGAAAAGATGATGTGATGAGTAAGCAATACTTCAGAAAATGTGATTGTGTTGAGTGAGTTTGCACGAGTGTACCAACCTTGAAGGATTAAAAACACTAATTCTCATTAACAAGTGGGTTTTTTCATGAACTTATAGTAATAAATGAGGCACACTTGGTGCTTTCAAAATCAAATGAGAGAATTTATGGCCTTCTCCATAAAATAGACTTTTATCCGAATACATGAGGATCAAGTGGAGGAATTGTGCTACAAGTCAATTTTTGTCAAGACCTACTTTGTGTGGAGTCAATCAGTAACTTTACATATTTAATAATATCCTAAGCATTTCTTGAAGCAATTATCGGCAGTGACAATAATTTATCAAGTGAAAAATAAAAAAATCATCCTTGCTACCACTGCCCTATTCAACCTGAAATAAAGCCCACAAGAAGGCTAAAGAGGAAATGTGCTAAAAGGTTATATCATATGATTTATGCAAAATGAAAAAGTTCTTCAAAGCTATATCATTCAAGAGAGAGAGAGAGAGAGAGAGAGAGAGAGAGAGAGAGAGAGAGAGATAGAGAGAGAGAGAGGCATCTAGACAAATCCACTAGGGCTATGGATGTCTGACTAGTAGTGGAGAAATTGCTAGGAATAGTTGCACAGATAACCTTTTCGGGGATATAGATGTCTGGCTGCCAGTAAGGCTCTATCCAAGGTTGGCTTAGAGGAAAGATTAAACTATGTAGCTTGGTAAATTACTGGTCTCTTGATAATTCTCCATGAAAAGGAATGAATCACATGCACATAATTGAGGAATTGGTTGTTCTCTGCTACATGTGGAATTAATATTAGTGGGGTATAAAGCTAATATATTCCAAGTATATCTCATGTGTAGTGGACATAAATCTATTTTATGGTTAACATCAGGATTTTTAGTTTGTATTTGAGGGTCGCAAGTTGTTGTTGTTGGTATTATGGATGACTTCATCATGTGTTGCATTGGTTTTGTCATTGATGTCAACACTTATCTTTTTGGAGGTCTACATTGTTGATTTGGCACTCTGGTTATATTGGTTTGTTGATGAACCGGCCCATTGTGGTCCTGGTATGGATATTGGCTTATGCACAGTTACCGATATATGTTTCACCGATAGCTCGGGAAGTTTATGATGACTTGCTATTATCTGGAGATCATTTGGTTATGTCAAAGACATGGATTGGATGTTTTCATTCAACATTTTTCATATTGGACTGATCGGGTTCACATATTTGCCTTGACCGACAAATAGTCCAGGTTATGAACCAGTATAAGAAAACATGTTCCAGATCAACACGACACATTTTGTAAATGATTTATTGATTGGATAATGTGTAAATGTATTGAGGCCAACATATTATATTGCACCAAGACTTATTTTGTAATTGATTTAAATGTAATCTTTTGGGAGCCGACCTAATGGTTAGGTCTTAGGTTTTGTATAAATAATTGTAAGATCTTATTTGGAAGAAGTGTGTATGTGTTGAGATTATTGTGAAGAGAAAAAACAAGTAGATCCTTGTGTGAATCATGCATATATCATCTGAAGGTTGAAGGAAAGAATGTTAAAGGTCATGAAGGTGTTTAGTCCTCATGCACAAAGCTCAAACTAGCATTGAATCTGGCATTGAAGATGCCAAATTAAAGCAGTACATTGATTATTGGATTTAACCATCCAACTTTGTAGTTAGTGAGACTCCTAATTTTGTGATTGAGTAGTGAGCTCTAGACAGTTGGCCTATCTACATGTGCAGACCCCATTATTGTATTCACATACTATCTGCAGTAGTATCATCTAATTGTGGGTAATGTTTCCCATCGTGGTTTTTCCCCTTACATGGTTTCCACATCAAAATATTTGTGTCATGTGTTGTGGATGTTGTTTATCTTTTTGTTTCATGCATTAAGTTGTATCGGTATTGCTATAACTTTTAATCTATTTTATCGACACTGAGTTTTAAGTTGGAGTAATCTACTTTAGGTTGCAATTTATTGACAACTGACTTACCTCTCCCACTCTCAGTTGTTCTTCCCAGTTCCTAACAATTGGTATCAGAGCCTAGTCCTATTTTTGCATAAGCCTAATAGCTTGAGGAGATCCTATGACAGCAAATATCTTCAAGAAAGACAGTCCTAAACTTGATGGAACTAACTATGGTATATGGAAGATCAGAATGGAGACACATCTGAACTGCATTGGAAGAGAGATATGGATGTTACAAAGAATGGCTATGTTGCTCCTAATAAGAATAACCCTAATCCACCAACCTTGGCTAAAGACTTGGTGAATGATTGCAAAGCAAGAGAAGCACTTCTAAGCACATTAGCAGATCAACAAATCATGGGATTATCAGACAGATCTACAACAAAAGCTATTTGGGATAAACTGGAAATATTGAATGAAGGAGATTCCACTGTCAAAATTCCAAAACTAGAATGTTACCTAGTCAGGTATGAAAATTTGAAAATGGAATAGGATGAAATAATTTCTGCATTTATGGAAAGAGTTAATAAATTTTTTTTAGGAATACAATGTTGTGGAGGATCTTTAAGTGAAGATGAAATTGTTTCTAAAGTTTTAAGATCTTTGACTGGCTTACAAAATGAAAGTGATAGCTATTAATGAGTTGAGAACAATGCCTAATACATCAGTATCTAGAGATACATTGGTTGGAAATATTTCAACATTTGAGCTTGAATAATTTGCTCCTGTTGCTATAGTCAAGATTGATATAACCTTCAAAGCATCATCATCACCATCTAACAAATCTGATTGGAAAGAACTTTATGCAAAAGAACTTGAAGATATCAGAAGACAAAATGAAAAACTTGAAGAACTTGAAGCACTATTTGCAAGGAAGATGCCTAAAGGTCTAGCAGGAAGTAAGTATGAAGGTAAAGCACCTTTCAAATATTTTAATTGCAATAAAGTTGGTCATATGGTGTCGAGGTGTCCTGATAGACATTCAAGACTAAGAGATGAGGCAAAGAGAACATATAAGCCTATCCCTGAATATCAGAGATACAAATCTAAGAAAAACAAAGATAAACCATGTTACTATGCAGATGAAGGTGGTATAGATGATTCTGATGAAGATCCAACAGATAGCGGATGGGCATTTGTTGCAATAAAAGAAGATCATCTGGCCCCTTTTGTCAAACCGATAGAGCAGGCATTAGCAAAAAAAATTGAAGAAAAGGATGAACGGATCATTGATAGTGGATGCTCACATCATATGACTGGTGATAAAAGAAAATTCTTATCATTATAGAAATATCATGGAGGTCAAGTAAGATTTGGAGATGACAAAGCTTATTTGATCAAAGGAAGTGACACTATATCTTTGGATACAGAATAGAATGAAGAACCAATCACACCAACATCATCAGAGAACTCAATTGTGACTGAAGAACAATAACCTGTGAATGGAAATCAGAAAAAACCCAGGTATGTAAGATTGAATCGTTCAGAAAATTAGATAATTGGAAATAAAAATCAAGGTGTTATGACAAGAGGAAGATTGGCAAATAAAGAGGTATGTTTAATCTATCAAGTTGAACCAACATCAATTGTTGATTCATGTAAAGATAAACATTGGATAAAAGCAATGGAAGAAGAATTAAAATAGATTGAAAAGAATAATACTTGGACATTAGTTCCCCGACCTAAAGACAAAAATGTAGTTGGAACTAAATGGTTATTTAGAAATATACTGAATGAAGATGGTGAAGTAATCAGAAACAAAGAAAGATTAGTTTGTAAAGGTTATTCTCAGAAAGAAGGAATTGATTATAGTGAAACCTTTGCACCGATAGCCAGAATTGTAGTAAGACTATTTCTTGCATTTGTAGCTCACAAGAACTACAAGGTTTATCAGATGGATGTAAAATGTGCATTTTTGAATGGAGATCTTGAAGAAGAAGTTTACATTGAGTAGCGTGATGGATTTTCATTAATAGATGATAATGATATGGTTTGCAGATTAAGAAAATCTTTATATGGATTGAAGCAAGCTCCCAACGCATGGTATGCTAGACTGGATAAACATCTTTTAAAGTTGGGATACACAAAAGGTAATGCTAACAATAATTTGTATTACAAAATTACCAATGATAACATTTTGATTATTGAAGTATTTGTGGATGATATCATTTTTGGAGGAGAGGAAGAGTTATGCAAAGATTTTGCTAATAAGATGAAGGAAGAATTTGAAATGTATGATTGGAGAAATGAAATTTTTTCTAGGTTTGTAGATTTCTCAAATAGATAAAGGTATATTCATTTGTCAAACAAAATACTTGAAGGAACTTTTGAAGAAATTTGGAATGGAAAACTCCAAACCGGTAAGCACTCCTATGAATACAACTGATAAATTGACATCAAAGGATGATTCAGCACCTATAAATCCGACAAGGTACAAATCTATGATTGGAGGGTTATTGTATTTGACACAAACTAGACCTAATATAATGAATGCAGTATGTATTGTTTCAAGATTTCAAAGCAATCCTAAAGAAAATCATGAAACTGTAGTAAAAAGGATTTTCTAGTACCTGCAAGGCACAACAAATCTTGGTTTATGGTATCCTAAGGATGACAATTTTGAGTTATGTACATATACAAATTCAAATTGGGCAGGAGATGTGGATGACATAAAGAGTACCATTGGTGGTGAATTCTTTCTTGGTAGAAGATTAGTTTCATGGATCAACAAGAAACAAACTTGCACATCATTATCTACAACAAAAGCAGAATATGTTGTAGCAGCAACTAATTGCACTCAGGTATTATGGATCAAGCAAATGTTGAAGGATATCAAGGTAAAATATAATGAACTGGTAGTTATTTACTTTGATAACTCAGAAGCAATAGATATATCAAATAATCTAACATTTCACTCTAAAACAAAGCAAATGAAGTGAGATTGGTTTATGTGAATACTAAAGAGAAAATTGCAGATATTTTTACAAAGCCTTTGCCTAAGGAAACATTTGAATATCTCAGAGAGAAGCTTGGGGTAATCACCCCACCGGAAGAGACTTAAATGATGTAGATTGACATTAAACCGACAGGGACTAATAGAAAAATCTTTTTCTGGTTTGATGAAGGAGATCTATTGCTTAGGGGGAGTACTTAGTTGTATGTGTAGACACCTAAAATTAATATTTAATTAATTGACTTAATTGTGTTATCCTTATTCCTCATAGAATCAATTAAATCTAATTTAATTAATCCTATCACTATTGTTCAATAATTAATTTATCAAATAAATTAATTATTTCCCTATTCTTCTAAAGTTCCCTCCAATAATTATTTCTTCTAAACCCACTTAGTTAATTAATTTTAATTAATTAACCTAGTCATGTGATTCCTACAAATTACTTTTTCTAATCCCACTCAACCTAATTAATCCTTCTAGAATCTCTCATAATCATGATTATCATTATCCCTCAATTTTTAATTCCCACTCATGTCACATCAACTTTGAATCTCTCAAAGAAATTCAAATTTCTTTGAATTCCTCAATGCATCCTTATTTTGGAATTTTTAATTCCTCATATTTGAAATTGAAATTTCTCCCCCCTTTTTCCCAAGGAATTTTATATTCCTGTTTATTTTCCCAAGGCACCCTTGATCCATTCCTTCTATCTAAAATCA
The DNA here is from genome assembly GCF_030272615.1 of Cryptomeria japonica. Classification (NCBI taxonomy): domain Eukaryota; kingdom Viridiplantae; phylum Streptophyta; class Pinopsida; order Cupressales; family Cupressaceae; genus Cryptomeria; species Cryptomeria japonica. The sequence goes on from NC_081413.1 coordinate 185,247,238, forward strand.
ATCTCAACCCTTCATAATCAAATCAATCTTGGCCCTCCATTGGCCTTCTCCAATCTATAAATTGGAGCCTATTCTCCTCACAAATCATCCACTTCTCATGCATTGTCATGTTGCCTATTTCTTCTATCATCCTCTTCATAATCCTCTATCAAATCCATCCATCCTTAATCTTTCAATCCAAATCCAATCCAACAATCCACTTACCTTGTTGAGCATTTGGAGAGCATTCCACATCCATCAAGAAGGATCCCATCCAATCAAGTTGAAGAGAGGCGCTATTCAACTTCACCGAAGGCTCAATCTGAGAAAGAGGTAAAATATCAGGTATAAATGATCTTTTGATGTTTTAGTGTTTTCATGCTTATTTCATTGTCATTTTGATCATTTGAACTTTCAATCCATTTCCCCCTCTTTAGTATTTTATGTTCTGATTTTGATTTTTAATTGCTTTGGCATTTGATGTCAAAGGGGGAGAGATGTCTATGGAAAAACATTGTACTTTGAATATTGGGGAGAGATATATTTTGGTTTTGGTTATATTATTTCTGTTTTTGGTACAAAACTTTGTGTTGATCTATTTAGGGGGAGATTGTTGGCATTCTATTTTTGGCACTTAGATGTTTTTCCATCTAGTGTTGCCATAAATGCCAATGGGGGAGATTATTGGTATTATGGATGACTTCATCATGTGTTGCATTGGTTTTTTCATTGATGTCAACACTTATCTTTATGGAGGTCTACATTGTTGATTTGGCACTCTGGTTATATTGGTTTGTTGATGAACCGGCACATTGTGGTCCCAATATGGATATTAGCTTATGCACAATTACCGATATATGTTTCACCAGCAAATCAAGAAGTTGATGATGACTTGCTATCATCTAGAGATCATTTGGTTATGTCAAAGACAATGATTGGACGTTTGCATTCGATGTTTTTCATATTGGAATAATCGGTTTCACATATTTGCCTTGACTGGCAGATAGGTCCAGGTTATGAACCAACATAAGAAAACATGTTCCAGATCAGAATGACACATTTTGAAAATGATTTATTGATTGGATAATGTGTAAATGTATTGAGGCCAACATATTGTATTGCACCAAAACTTATTTTGTAATTGATTTAAATATAATATCTTTTGGGAGATGACCTAATGGTTAGGTCTTAGGTTTTGTATAAATAATTGTAAGATCTTATTTGGAAGAAGTGTGTATGTGTTGAGATTATTGTGAAGAGAAAAAACAAGCAGATCCTTCTGTGAAAAATGCAGATATCATCTGAAGGTTGAAGGAAAGAATGTTAAAGGTCATAAAGGTGTTTAGTCCTCATGCGTAGAGCTCAAACTGGTACTGAATCTGGCATTGAAGATGCTAAATTGAAGTTGTACATTGATTATTGGATTTAACCATCCAACTGTGTAGTCAGTGAGACTCCTAATTTTGTGATTGAGCAGTGAGATCTAGGTGGTTGGCCTTTATGTATGTGCAAACCCCAGTATTGTATTCACATACTATCTGCAGTAGTATCATTTGATTGTGGGTAAGTTTTCCTACCGTGGTTTTTCCCCTTACAGGGTTTCCACGTCAAAATATCTGTGTCATATGTTCCCATTTATTTATAAAGAAATGGGGATCCACGAAATTTTTTAGGATAAAATATTAAAAGTATCTAAGAGGTGGGTCCAAATGCTAAGAATTGAACTCATGGTCAGAGGAATGGAAAAAGTCATCTTTCAATACAATGAAATTTTCAAGCGATAATAGAATAAAAGTCAATATCTCCCACAATCTGCAAGGAATAGATGCAACATAAAGGTAAGCATGGGGACTTTCAAAAGTTAATAGGTAAATGAGGGAAGTAAAGGTAAACATAATAGAACTAGAATTTACCCCGCACCTCGCTCAATATAAGTTGATTAAGGAAATCACATTGGACAGTGGAGAGCAGAAGGAATTGGAAAGTGTTTCAAGTGATTCCTTTTTGGTGGTAACATAAATGTCTCAATTCACCAAAAAAACTATATTTAAGGGAATGATCTTAGACCATGGCTTAATAAGGATAAATGGATGCTTTTGGTAAGGTAGCCTTGGTGGATATCAGGGAAATTCAGGAAAAGTTACAATATGAATAACTAATGGTAAAGTAAAACCAAAACCTTGTACATCTCGTGTAGCGATGGTAAAAAGAATTGAACCCCAAATGTTAGTAACGATAAGGTTGAGACATGCATCATGATTATGAGGAAAGTTATACTCTGACATTAAGCTATGATTTGCATTTAAGGTTACCATGTTTTTTGAATTTTCCACCCTAAGTATAAGGTTTCCCCATGATGTAAACTTGCATTATTTTCTTTTTGCTGAATTGTAACTACTTCTTTAGTGTCTTTCAAAAGATGAAATGCAATGGTCAACTTAGATTGGAGGCTAAGTAATCATGGGAGAGGAAGTGCAATAGGCTAGGATACATGAAGGAAAATGGTACACAACAACATGTTCCTTATTCCACTTCAGAAGGCAATTCAACTAGCAATACAAGTAAGTTTCTAGAACTCAACTCTTGATTTAATGACTATTCAAGTATTGCAAAAGTTGATGCAATTTTTCCAAAATAAGTTTTCTAGTAGGGTTATTAGTAATTGTCAATTTCATTAGGAACTATAGAAGAAGATAGTATAGGTGCCAAGAAGATAGAGTTCTAGTGTGAATTCAAGTGGAAGTTGACACACATACTACCTCAGGGAAAAAATTTCACTAATGCCCACTTGGGTGACTGTCATTTAGGAGATATAATTGATAGGATAAAAGAGCTTGTAGTTATAGACGAAATGAAGAGTTTGGGGAAAAGTGGGTCTGTGGAAGTAGATAGATTCTCGGTAGTCATAGAAGCTCATGAGTTAGTTGAGCAATGTTTGTGTTCCTATGATCTTAGTCAGTGTAACTTAATCCAGAACAATAGAGTGTATGCAAATTTTAAAATAGGTAGAATTTTAGAATTACTAGGAATACCCAAACCTAAGTCCATCATTCCTATGACTAGAAGCTAAGAAAAAGCCAAATTTAATGATGCTAGGCTAGCTTGTGAGAAAACCATGTGAGAGGAGTGGTATAAAAGAAAATAGGGAAGAGTAATGGCCAAATTATCAAAGCTTGTGCTTAGGAAGGATTTACATCTAGAGGTATATGCCACTATCTTATTCCTGAGAAGAATCATAGGTTTGGAGTTTAGTGTTCAGCTTCAGTAGTGGATGTTTGCCTACATTCAAAGTATCAAAAGAAATAAGGGGTCTTTCAATTGGGCTCAATTTGTCAGTGATTCGATTCATGATTTTGTTGTAAATTCATCTAGAAGTTTCTTTATATCCTCATATGTAGTTTATGCTTATGCAATTAAAGCCAATATTTAGGGTTTGAACACAATAGGTATTCTAGGTAATAATCCTGTTGAAAAAATAATTTATGAGTGGGTAAATGGGCATGGAACCTTAAAAAAACTTGAAAATATGTTGATTTGCAACCTAAACTAAGACTATTTTGGGGTTTGGGAAATTTGAGTGAAGTTTTTGATAGAGTTGCTTTGTAAAAGTGGCTTAATTGACCTACTTTCATGCATAGCAGAGTAATGGTTCATATAGTTGGTCCAAAATAACAACATCTGGTATTGAGATATGTTATAGAGGGTTGAAATGGTATCCAAAAAGGTAAATAGTTTTCTAATTTTTTTGGGAGAGTTTTGAGTTAATGTGCATTTACACGATTTGGAGAGCTGGTAGGGAATAAGCCTAATTTGGACAAATAATGTCTTGGAGTAGAAACCTTATGAAAGGTTTGTGTATAACCTTGATTTAGGTTGGTGGGGGTTTTTTTAAGGCCATTTAATGTGTTGGGAAGGCCTTGGGAAGAAAAAACCTTGTTTAGAGCCATTGAATAAGGCTAGTGAAGGTAGAGTGAATCCAAAAACCTTCTATTTTGAAGAAACCATGAAGTGTTTCCAAGTGAGTGTGGAAGGGCCCATGATGCCTTTGCATCATAGTGGTATCAAAGAAAGGGATTAGGTCCTTGAATTTTATTGAAGGTTGAGAAGAAGAATAGGAAAGATGGAGTTGACACCAACATAGAGGGAGTTGGTAAAGGTGATGACAAAATACTAGTAGAATGGGAAGAAGAAAAGGAAACAAGAAGAGGATGAGAGGAAAAGAGAGGAAGAATATGGGTGGGAAAAATAAAGAGAGAAATGGAAAATAGAAAGAGATGACATCAAAATGAGGTTTGATTCCTTAGAGAGAAGGATGAAGGTGCTACAATAAGAAGATGAGGAAATTAGTAATGAAGAGGCTCAAGATGTTGAAACGGAGATGGAAGACAATGATATTGGTGAAGACATCAAGGAGTCAAGTATTGGAGGGCTTGAGTGTGATAATATTGTGATTGGGACTATGTTATGTCCTTTGAGTGAAGAGAAGGGTACTATACAACAAGGTACTCTTGTGATAGAAGATGATGAGGCTAATGATATAGCCTTGAAGTTGGATAGAGAGTTGATATGCCAAGAGGAGTGGCATGAGAAGATTGAATTGGTATCAGTGGAAGAGGAGACTAATGATGAGTTGGTTCTAGGCCTTGAGAAGGCTAAAGGTTTTTTGTACTCTCCAAGCATGGAGATTGAGGATGTTGAGTATGTTGATGTTACTAGGATGGATGATAGTCTTTGGATGGTGCAAATGATTGAGTTATAGTTGTATGAAATAGTGTTAGAGGTGTTGGTCATCATGAATTTGTTGATGGATGGAAAATAACAATAGGTGGTGCTACTTTTTCCAATGGGAGGCAAACCAAAAGTGAAGATAAAAGAGAGAGGTCAGATCCACAAGGATAAAGGACAAGCAAGGACATGCCTACAGGAGGAAGAAAAGTACAAACCAAAAGTCAAGATGAAAAATATGTTTTGTTTTCTACTGTTTTGTTTTGCAGGTGTTTCCAAAGGGACTTGGAAATTTTGAACCCCTGGGAGTATGGTGTAGGAGCACCCAAGACAAGATTGGCCACCATGAGGCCATAATGAAGAATTATGAGATATCAAGTCTATGAGGTTAAAATACAAAACCCTCACTTTTAGGAACCCAAACCTAGGCTCTCCCAACCTCTCACTTCCAATCACTTCTAGACCCAACCAAAGGATCCAAAACCATTCAAATGACCTATGTAGACATAATACAATATAAAATGTTCCCCTCATTCAATGAAAACACTCAAACCTATACATGGCACCGATTATGCACCTTGTCAACTTGTGACTCATCACCCCTAAGGTATCCTCCTTATGCACTTATGATCTCTCCTGCATTCTCAAAGTTAGAAATACTTATTTTAAAATGTCTCAGACCCATTCCACAAGCCATAGTGATTACATAAAGAAGAATGGGTCAGATTCACAAAATGACTCTCAAAACCCCTCTTAAACTGTCCCCTACAATAATATATAGAACAGTCAATAGAAGTGTATCAAATTTGAATGTAAAACCTTCAATAAAAGTACCAAATGATAGTACAAACACTCCTCTACATTTCCAATAAAAAATGAAGCAAAGAATAAGAGTTTCAAACCAATTAAGTGCAGATTTTAACCAAAAAGTTGAGGGAAACCATGATCTTCCATTAATAACCAATTGCCTTTACATTCCAATCTATATATCTCCTTATTTTGGAATATAAAACAATGTTTAAATGCATCTCCCTCCAAGGAAACCAAATCCAAACTACTTAACTACCCTTTAACCATCTTTTGTGGCATTTACAACTTGAATGTTGTCAATATGATACTTTTTATTGTCATTTGACAACTTTTGAAACTCTTTCACACCAAAACTCATCTAATCATTTCATTACATTAATATGGTCACACAAGACCTTATGAAACTTAAAAGGCTCATTAAAAACCTAATTTACCCATTGAGCCCCATTACATTACTCATTTTGACGTCATTTTGCCCACATGAAAACTTTTGACAACTTATTATAAAATGACTCAATACATGAACAATATGACTTCAAATGGCATTATTAGCCATGATTACAATATCAAATGGTCATTTTAACCTCATAGACTTAATATCTCATAATTCTTCATTATGGCCTTTGGTGGCCAATCTTGTGTTGGGTGCTCCTGCACCAAACACTCCCTTAGGGAGATTGATGTAATTTGATGTAATCAAAGAAATGTAGTTCTATATAAGTATTAAGTGGTTTGATGTTGGTATCAACCACTCTTATGTGATTGGATGCACCATTATATCTTATGTGAAGGTTATCATAGGAACACTTAGTTTGGTGTTTTAAAATGAACCTAGTGATAGATATTTATGTCCATGCATCTTGTAATGCTATGTTATTTCTTGATGGTATTAGATTCTTAGGTGTTGTTAGAGTGTTGCTTAAGTAGAGATGTTAGGGAACCCGTAAGAGGAATTAGTTAGGTGAATGTTTATCTTCCACATTTAATATTGTTATAATTAATTTCATTATGGGTTAATGATGTAGTATGAATTGTTAAAAAAATAAAATTATTGCTATGTTTAATTGGTTAGTTAGCTATTTTCCTCTGGGGTTCCCTAGCGGGGCATGACATCTTCACCAAGAAAAAGCACAAAAATTAATTGTAAGAGTAATACGAGCTCTATCATATTGGTATTGAACAAATTATTTAAAATATTTATATTTTTTAAGAGAATGAGAGTAACAATGATAAAAGAGACAATAAACATAACCATATTTGTTCTTATAATTATTGACATATCTTATGAAATGACAAGTAACACTTTTGTCATATTTCAACCTTCAAAAGATTCTTGTAGCTAATTGTTCAAAATTATCAACATGGATAGGTCTTGTCTCTTGAGATATAGGGCAAGATACACTAGTGGAAGAAGAAGGGTTGTTTTCTTGTGGTAAAAGGATTGGTAAGGGAGGAGGATTGTTCGATGAAGAAGCATGTTGAAGCAGTCACTAACAAGGAGGGACCTCAAAGAGATCAATCCAGACTAGTCAGCAAGAGTAAACACAACATACACACAAATATATGATTGAGGCAATGCAGAACAGATTGTTTTATTACAGGAAAATTGATTACATCCAACCGATAACAACCAGATTACAACATACCAGTTCACAAGCCTAGTAGAACATACAGAATAGGTCACAACTGGGACCTTGAATCTTGAGATCTATCTTCTACACACAGTTTAGCTACTTGATTCTCTCCTCCCTTCCCATTTTAATGCGTAGTTACAATTATATATATCAATCCAAAGGATCCAGTCGACCCAAAAGGAATCAAAACCCGAAGAGCAAGACCTAACGTGTAAAAATGACAAGGTCGGCCTCTGCCAAGAGATTTCTCTAGAAAATCCAAAGGATGAAATGTGGATCACAGAAAAAGGTCAGCCACACACAAAGGAATATCATAATCAATTCTCAAGGCTCTGCAAGATTTGGAAGGGGTTCCGATAGATCACCAAATTAGGTTCAAGCAACCAATAACAAGATCTGCCAACCGGTAATAGGAAGCTGTCAAGGAAACCGATAGAGATATCTTGCCAGAAAATTATCCAAATGCGGTGTGGTCTGGAAGCAAGAGAGATGATCAAGTATTCAAGAAGAATCCAAATCCACAAGATCTGGTGAGCCCAAACTAGGACACACAGAAACGAAAACTGAAACTGCAAACATAAAGCAAAATAGAAAGGAAAACTGAAACTACAAACATAAAGCAAAATAGAAAGGAAAATGTGTTTTTTGGTTGATGCAAGATTGCTATGAACTGGGGATGCTCCTGTTGGTATTTTGGATATGTTGATATAGTTTTGTCATTGATGTCAACACCTATTAACACTTATCAACTCTGGCACTTTGGAGAATTGGCAAATGTTCACCAACAAGCAAGTGACTTTATGCACAGTCACCAGTATCTGGTTCACCGACAGGATATATTGTTCACCGACACTTGGAATGACAAGGAAAACTCCTCTTGGTTATGTTGAAGACATCATTTGGACACTTTGTCTTGAAGATTTGTTCATTGGTATATTCTAGTTTGCATATTTGTTGTTACCGACAAATAGCACCGACATGCTTATCTATTCCAGATCAGCACGACACACTTTGGAGATGATTTATCAATGTTGTAAATGCATTAAGCTGACATGTTGAATAGGATATTGCATCGGTTATTGATTTACTTGTAAATTATTTTTATTGTATTATCTTTTAGAGCCGACCTACTAAAATGGTCTTAGGTTATGGTATATATGTAAGATCTTATTTGTAAGATCAATATACGATTGGGAAAAGGAATTATAAGAAGGTATATGCGAGAATAAGCAAAGCTATACACACAGACATCATTTGAAGGTTGAAGGAAGGTTTTGTGAAGGCATATCAGAACTACACCGGTACTGAATCTAGCATATGAAGATGCTATTTTGAGCAGTACATCATTATTGGATTTAACCATCCAATTGTAGTTAGTGTGACTCCTATTTGTGTTTGAGCAGTGAGCTCTAGGTTCTTGGCCTTTCTGCATGTGTAGACCCCATTTGTATACACATACTATCTGTAGTACTATCATCTGATTGTGGGTAAGGTTTTCCACCATGGTTTTTCCCCTTAAAGGGTTTCCATGTACAAATATTGTTGTTATGTGTTGTGGATGTTATTGTCTCTCTGTTTCATGCATTAATCTTTACCGATACTACAATTAACTGATAAAGTGTTTACCAGCATAAAGTTTGGTTTACCGGTATTAAGCATTTGGTTTGGATAAGTTGTTTTTGGTTTAAATTTATTTGACAACTGATTCACCCCCCCCCCCCATCTTAGTTGTCTCCGGGACCTAGCAATTGGTATTAGAGCCAAGTTCTCTTTTGCAGAAGTTTAACAACTTGAGGAGATCCAATGTCTTCTAACTATTTCAGGAAGGATAGTCCTAAACTTGATGGTACCAAATATGGGATATGGAAGATCAGGATGGAGACACATCTGAATTGCATTGGGAAGGACATCTGGGAAGTTACAAATAGTGACTATACTGCTCCTACTCAGAATCAACCTAATCCACCTAACTTGCCTAAAGATGAGGAAAATGATTGCAAAGCAAGAGAAGCACTTTTGAGCGCACTATTAGATCAACAAATCATGGGA
>NC_081413.1:185256934-185329051 GCF_030272615.1 Cryptomeria japonica
GGATACCCGGTGATCAAGTGAATGACTTCATGATCTTGAATGGTTGCTCTTGTAGCCACATGAAATCATCATGTACTCTGCTCAATACAAACTTAACCCACTGGGGTTTAAACACACGGGGATAGACTAGGGCTTCAGTTAATCCCTTGATTTTGATATGCTCAAATTTTCTATCCAATTTGCCATCAGTGCACAGTTCATCATATGTGTCACTAATCTCTACATGACCGAGTTCCTCAACATGACATTTGGTAAAGAATCTGACATCTTCCACTAGCAAGACTCGATTCGGGATGAGTGACAATGCAGTTTTATCATCTGGTTCTGAGGCAACTTTAGGAGTTAGATAATATTTCAGCGAGGGCTTCTCCACATTTTGGACAACTACAGGGTCTTGGATCTTGGGCGCCATGGTAGGTTTCGAGTAAGATTTGACAAATTATCCTTAGGGTTTACAAACGGTTGATGCTTCACACTCGGTAGACAATAGCAATTTGACTAGATCGGAAACCAGCTTAACAGTGTGAATAGATTGATGTAAATACCTCTAAATTCACTCTGAATGAAGTTTGATCGCTTTGATTCGCTTTGCTCTTCTTCTCAAAAACTTGGGTGAATGAAAATGACCACGAAAACACTTTTAAGTACTCAAAAATACCTTATCAGGCTCCGTGCAAGTTAGGTCAAGATATTAAATGCACTCGGTTCACCTTTTACCAATTTACTCCTTTTTTTGTTTTCATCGAGTAACCAACTTTCCTTTATTAATCGACTTTATAGGTTTCCTATATACACCGACTTGACAGGTTTCCTGTATAGTATATAAACTGAGTAATTGCATCTTAAATATGCAGATTTTGAATTTTGTACATAATAGAATAGGATCTGTTATGATTTAACTTTTAAAGAATGCAGTCCCTTCATACCTTTTCTTGACTAATTTGAAATAGGTGCACCTAACTTGGTAGGTAAGGTGCTTTCTTCATCAGACATAATTTCTTTCTTTTTCCAAATCATCTTGAATTTTTCTTTTATCTCTTCAATGTCTCTTCTCGGTTGATCTATGCAATCTCTAGTTAAATGTCTAGCTTTGTGACAATGAAAACATGCCATACCAGGATTTCTCCATGATCTCCGGTTGTTCATTCCAAATCTTATAAAATAGCTGGCACTTATATGTCCATATCTTCCACAACATTCGCATAATATCCTTGTATTGTAATCCCATGGTACTGCTGCATATTGTCGGTAAGGATCTGTGTGAGTTCAGTAACCTCCAGTGTTTGCTCGGTGTGGATACTTCATGTAGTTCTTTTGCTTAAACCAACACTTCTCGGTACTATGTCCATATCTATTGCAGTTTTTACAAAACCCTTTGAATTTTGCCTTCTGATAGTTGTTAACAGACTTTGTCCTACATTGATTAGGTGTGTGACCATATTTATTGAAATTATAACAATATCCATTAGACTTAGAGATATTCGATTGCTTACCTTTTCTGATCTAGCATATGTTGGCAGTATGACCTAGATTTCCATAGTAGTAGCAAATAGGCTTCTTCCTTTTGATGTTAATCCTATTTTCAGCTTGTTTTGATGATTCTCCTCTCTCGGTAGTATGAATTCCTTTCTCGGTAGAGTCTTTTCCTTTGTAACCGAGTCCTGCATCTTTGTAGGGTCTTCTTGTATTTAGTTGCTCATCCAACATCTTTGATGCTTCATAACTTTTCTCTAATGATTCTTTGGATTTCTTCTTTGTTTCAAGTTCACCAGTCAACCTTGATACTTCAAGTTTCAATGATTGATTTTCATCATTCTTCAAAATTGCTTCATGATGTGCATAACCTAGTTGATCTATCATATTTTGTTGAATACTAGTTAACCTTATGATTTCATCATCCTTATTAGATACTAGAGCTTCAAGTTGTTGTTTCTCTCTTTGTAGATCTCTTGCTTTATCCTCAGCTATCCTTAATGCATCTAGATTTTCAGTCATCCGTGTACTGAAATGTTCATGTTCTCTTTTCATTGCTTTCAGTTGATCAACCAATACTTTGTTCTTTTCTTTCAACATTCCAATCATTTCTTGAGTTTCTTCAGATATATTGTTCTCAGATGATGTCTTGATTTGTTCCACTAGCTCTTGAGAATCCTGCAAGTCATCAGATAATCTTCTCCTTACTTTTAGAGATTTTTGCATTTGCCTCTGCATGTCTGCAATCACTTGATTTGCATTATCCAGCTCTTCTTGAAGATGTACAATCCTCCAAGATTGTTTGTAGCCTTCCATTGATAAGATCTTTCTCTTTAGGTAGTTAAACCCTTTTCCAAGATTAAGGCTCTGATACCAATTGTTAGGTGCAATATGGAAAGCTAATGTACTGAGAGGGGAGGGGTGAATCAGTACTCCAAAACTTTTCTTTGATAATAACCTTACTGTTATGCATAAACAGAATAGTGCAGTAACATAAAATAAAACTAAAATCAACAGATAACAATCATACATGATTCACTCCATAACACATATATTTTGGTCACGCAAAAACTCTTGATTAGAGAGAAAAACTGTGGTGGGGATGGCACCCACAACTTCACTACTACAATAATAAAGAATGCTCAGTTAGAGCTACATTTAGCTATTTCTGATAGCTTACCCTGTTAGGAGTATCAAGATCAGTTAGATCTACCTTACTAAGGATTTTAAAACACTATATAAATGTTGCACCTGGTTAAAGGATTTACAATTTATAGACTTGGTTAGAGTCTTTTACCCTATTAAAGGTTTCTCTTACAATTTCAAAATATTACAATAGAATCATAACAAATATCTGCATCTTTACATCTGAAATGTTATAGCAGATTCTATGTGCTCAGAATACGATTACCTAGCTTGTAGCATACCTTGGTAACCCATATTATAACTCGGTAAACCCTTATGTTTACTCTGTTCTTTGACTTTTCACTGATAACCTTCTCGGTGACCTCTCTGTGTCTCTGTAAGAATCTTCTTTCATGCACACACACACATATCTCACATCTCTTGTATATCTCTCTTTTTCTAACCCTAAAATCATGCCGTATAAATAGATCTCTTACAGCAGTGATCTGATTCATTGCTTCGATCTTACAAAAAGATTCCTCAAATGAATAACTAAACAAAATATTTCATTGGTTAGATTGACCTTGTAATCATACACAATCTTCTAGTGCAATTTCCAATGCAAAAACGGTTAGATGTGCCTCGATCTTGTAACACGTTTTCATGTGCAGGTCTAGGTTCAATGTATCTGGTAAAACGTTTCACTCGGTGAATATCAACTCGGTGAGTTAACTTTACTGATCGGTAGCCATGAAACATTACTCGGTAAACAACTCGGTGAATACTGCATTCTGTGATTACTTTCTTCTGTAACCGACTAGATTGTTCATACCGACTTCTCTGTGTGTACCGACTGCATGATTTGGTAATACTAACTAACTAGAATATATAGTATGACTTTGGATATGAAACTAATGGAAATTTGATAAGTAGTAACACCTCATCCTGCCCAACAACCAACACACTATGATGGGTCGGCTTGGAGTCTAAACCTAAACAAAATCCCTCCAAATCATCCCAAAATGAGTCCTCTTGAAGCTCTTCTTCACTTTTTAGTAAAATGGGAATAATTTGGGCAATGTTGCAACTCTCTTGGAGGTCTATTAAATCTAAGATAGGAACAACCTTGAGATCTTCCATTGCTCCATACTCATCATGATTTTGTTCTTGGACCTTCAACAGAGGTTCCTGTATGCACACCATTGGTTTGGGTGAAGAGAGATCATTCTCTTCATCCTTAATGAAGGAGGAAAGATGGTCAGAAGAGATAACCAAATCCTCATCCTTATTGCAATTTTTTTCTTGAATGGTGACTTGTTGTTGCAATTGGTCATTTTTGGCCCTTCCTACAACATCATAGATTCCATTATGTTGTCCTCATTATCAGTAGGCCGCTTACTAAAGTTGTGAGGAATATTACCATCCACCCTCCACATAATAGGTCCATGCTTGCAAAGGCGTATCTCATAAAGAAAAGGGCATTGAGGAGGCTGAATGATAGGCTATTTTATATCCATCATTGGCATCTCCATGAATCTTGGGATATTCAAATTAGAGATCTCCTGAGTAGGCTCATTTGAAGTATAAGGAGTAGGCTGGATCTCATGAATGGGCTACTCATAAAAGTGAATTTGTTCAAGGACAAGCTCCTCAAAAGATTTAGGAGGTCTCCCTTGCTTGAAACTTGGAATTTTAAATCTAGGAGACCTAGGGGCAAAAGCTTCCTCTTGCACACGTTGCAACTCCATGGTTGCTAACTACACAATTTCCTATTTCCTAGCAGAAGAAAGTCTCTTTGCAATGAATTCTTCATGTTGTTTTTGAGCCTCAAACTCATGTTGTTGCTATTGATAAAATGTCTCCTCTTTCTATTGATCCCATACTTGTTGTTTTACTTCATCAAGTTGTCTTCTGAAATTTAATATCATATCTCTTATTTCACAACTTGCCTCTGACACCATAGTCTTTGCAAGGAGGCCCATCTCACTTTTATGAGGTCAATTGGGTTGATACACTAGTACATTTGGAGCAGTTTTCCAATGAGCGTTTTTTATGAGCTATGGGATTTCTGTTGTTTTGTCGGATTAATTTGTTTTTTTTCAAAAATTACCCCGTGTTCGTCGGAATTCTGATGTGTTAAAATTTCACGTTGGAATTCAGACGAAAAACTGACGAACATTTTCGATCGGCTATGGGATTTATTTTTCTTTGTTGGATTTTTTATTGTTTTTTAAAGTATACCTCATGTTCATCGGAATTTGGACATGTTGAAATTACACATCGGCATCCCGACGAACATGGATTTTACCTGTTGATCGACATATGTTGGTTTGATGATTTTCACAACCTCTTGACTTCTTCTTACTCATCGGGATAACATAAGTCGATGACCTCTCTTCATGCTGATCGGTGCGAGTTATCCCACTAGTCTCATTGAGCATTGGGATAACTTAAAATGTGTTCAGGCGATGGGCATAATTTCCCTGATGTCTTTTCCCTTGACGTAGCTCCTCCCGATACGTTATGTCTCCTAAGCATAAGCTTTGACCCTTTATCGCCATAACCTTTTCCGATGTGTTTTACTTTTTCAGGTGTCCAGTGGGATAAATCTTACCAATAGCATCATCGGCTATTGAGAATACAAGATTTCTCCATTGCCACTAGTGTACGATCTACTGATGGACTTTATAAGCATATTCTATCCCCATCACATGCTTCTACTTGTGTGTTACCATTGGGTTTACTTTTGTCGATAGTGCAGATTTCATATTTCATGTTGGAAATCTGACGAACTCGTGGTATTTTTCAAAAAAAAAGTAATTACGTGCCATCATTATATGTGGGCTCAGGGTGCAAAAATTGAGAGGAACCGGGCACAATTGTTGTAGATAGATGCTCGGTAGCAACTGTACAAGAGGTTGGTCCTTTCTTTCTTGTCATCAAGATTTTTTTGCAAGTTCTTTTGCTTTCCTTTCATTCTCTTATTCACTTTGTTTAATGGTATCGACTTCGGAAAATAATGGATCCTCAACCTCCTTGACCTCTCCATTTTGCTACCAGTTATAAAGACAAGTCAGTGGACATACCAATCTCCCTAGTTATGATTCACTATCTTTCTATCATCAATATATTTAGGTCTTAAAAATATTTAATATAATTTGAGATTGATCCATCACAACGAAATCCATACATTTGATAAATTGTCTTTACAATCCATTCCTCAAATTTGATATAATTTGATCTTGTGTAACAAGAATCCCAAACAGAAGTCCATAATTGAATAGGTTGATCCTCGCCTTGGTTGTTTCTGACGTTAAGCCTCAATCCCTCAGGCCACATACCCCTTAAAACATCCATATAATAAGATTAAATGCATCAATAATGAGTAAAACTTAAAATTAGGGCATAATTGTTGCAGATAGATGCTCAGTAGCAACTGTACAAGGGGTTGCTCCTTTTGTTCTTGTCATCAAGATTTTTTTGCAAGTTCTTTTGCTTTCCTTGCATTCTCTTGTTCACTTTGTTTAATGGTATCCTCTTTGGAAAATAATAATTCCTCAACCTCCTTAACCTCTCCATTCTATGGCTTCTAGTCATAAAGACAAGTCGCTTCATAGCTTCTAGAGGGGTTAGCAATTCTTTGCGCTTGTAAACCCTTCCAACCCTCAAAATGGCCCTTTGTATGGAAGTAGCTTTTCTAGGTCCAAGGACATCTACAAATTGTAGAAGAGAAAATATCCATTAATTTGATGCTGCTAGGTTTATGTCAGTACCAACTTGGTTGGTTACTATAACCATTACCTATTCGACAACTTCATACTTGTCATCTAGACTAAGGAAATGTTCTAGTGAATGAAGCTTCAATGATAATATCTCTTTGCCAGGACCACATAATGTTGCAACCATGGCCAATGGATTCAAAATATACCAACCAAGAGCCATAGCACGCCTCACAATCCTATAAATTTTTCTGTACACATTGAATTCACCATCATAAAACACAAGGTGAAATGATTCCTAATGGATATTGGTTCTATAATGTAGAATCATTTTATGTTGGAGGCTTGAAATATGAATAATTTATCTCATTTTATTTGTTAGTTGCGTATTTTGTTACGGGTTAATAGAAATTTGGGTATTGTATAGAACTTTAAAATAAAGTAGAATCTAATCAAATACTATATTTCATTTGATGTTATCAAGAATTTTGACTAGTTTTCTTCATAATGTGTATCTTGTATAGTTTATCTTAATATTGTCTTTCTTGTATCCTTTAGCATTTTTGGAAGAATTCTCATAACTTTCATTTGAACCATTGGATATTTCTATAAATTGGAGGATAAGTTTGTAACAATGATATCAAAAGACTGACCAGGGTGATTGGCTTCATTACAAAGTAAGGGAAGACTTTGTCATTTTTGTCTTCCTCAAAGTATGGTTGGTGTCTATTAAGTTGTTATCTTGTAAGGGTGTTTTGAAGATTGAGAAGAGGCTTTTGATGGGTATTAATCCCATTTTTGTCAAGTATGCCTGATTGGAATTGAATGTTTCCAAGGTTTATGTGCATTAGAGGGTAAATGATTCCTGATATTAAATAATTACTGAAAATTTTGAATTTCTTTCTTGTAAATGAATGCTTTAAATAAAAGGTTACTTTATTATAAGTATGATTTCTTAATTGAGATTACTCTAAAAACACCCGATTCCTCAAATTTGATATAATTTGATCTTGTGCGATGAGAATCCCAAACAAAAGTCCATAATTGAATAGATTGATCCTCCCCTTTCTTGTTTCTAATGTTAAGCCTCAATTCCTTGAGCCACATACCCCTAAAATATCCATAGAATAAGATTAAATGCATCAATAATGAGTAAAACTTAAAATTAGGGCAACTATTATCCCCGAGGCTCAAAAAAACCTCATGCAATATCTCCACCAAATATGACTTATAATCAAATGGCCTAGGTTCATACATTTGAATGTCTGAAGCTAAAACTTGTTGATTCCCAAAACCATAGATTGGAAATCAAAGAGGTTTGCCATTTCTTTTAATTACTTCTATCACTTTATCAAATTCTCCGACGCTTAAGGCTTCAAATCCAAATATGATGATAAAAATCTTTTCTATAGCAAATTTTAAGACTTAGTGATCTCTCAAGATGGCAAATGGCTCTCAAGAACAATTAGATTATAATTTTTACTTATTGAAAATTTTGAGTTTCTTACTTGTAAATGGATTCCTTATATAAAAGGTTATTTTGTGTTTAATTTATAAGTATGATTTCTTAATTGAGATTTCTCTTAAAAATATCTGATTAAATTATCTTTAAATCAATAGAAAACCAGTGTCTTTATCCCTTATCGATTTCTTATCAATTCAATTGAAAAATTCTATGTATAACCCTGGAGACAGTCTTATTAAACTTGTTTTTTAAAACAAGACCATCACTTCAAAGGAATCTACATGAATTATAATTCAAATGTAATATTGCATTTAGTCTTATTGAATTTAACTTTGCTTTGAAAGACCAATAAGACAATGTGAAGTTTGACAACCAATCCTGCAAACTGAAACCTAATTCAAATTATAATAACATGAGATAGCACATTGAAACAATCTAATTGAATAGATTTATCATAGGGAACTAATCGAACAATTGAAAAGATAGATACCATCGAAGATATAGAATATGTGATCTTTATATTGAAATAAGCATAAGATAATCAATTGGCTTCAGTATAGCGTAATGTCATTTGCCTATTTTGGCATTTCTAGAAAACAAACTTCAAAAAGGACTTGCATAAAATACATCTTGCACGGAATGATCATGAATGTCTTCTCATTAAAAGGATCCCATATAAATAGATGAGGATTCAATTCCAAAATAAAAGGGCACACCCTTTCATTTGGAATTAAACTAAGATAGACTTAAACTCTTAACTAAAAACTAACTGACTAAAACTAACTTAACTACTAGACATATTACATAAAAGCATTGAAGATAACATTTGGAAATATTTGAAAATAATTTCAATCCCCAAGTATCTCGCCACATTTCTGAATATGCTCCAAGTACTTTTCTGATTTGTAGGTGTCTGCATCATGGATTAGGTCCCTGACAACAATCTCCCATGTGACAAATTATTCCATCTGTGTAATTGTTTCCTTCAAATCAATTCCATCTGATTGGGCAGCATTAAGGGCAGCACTAAGTAGATTTTGGCATTCTAAAATCCACTTGTCTTTATCCTTGACTTCTCCCCTATGATTAGTTAGCACTGGGATACCATGCTCGACTATGTCTTTACATTCATCATATTCAGTTTGTAACTCTGCATCAAATTTTCCATGTTTTGCAAGGATCCTTTTTATCTTCTCAATTTCTTTAGCATCTATCCTTTCCAAAGTCTTGTCATGTAGTTTGGTTCCCAATCTGTTCTTTCTCCTATTATGTGATATAGCATTGTCCATATCCTTTTGAAAAACAACCCAGAACTCTTCCAAATATCCTTTCAAATTTTTAAATCTTTTATTCAATAGAAATGAGGCAGTATCAACTCTTACATTCTGCATTTGTTTAAGAATTCTCTGATTTCTTTTTGCAACTCTTCACATTTCTTTTTCCATTTCAAATTATAAGGGGAAAGTATCATTTGCATAGATTGTCCACTTCTTCTTATGGTTTCCTCATACAATCCTTTGTGTTGATCTCTTTCCCTTACTGTTCTAATTATTTGTGCTCTATTAAACTTCAAAATGTCGATTCCAATGTCTACTGAAACAATGGGATCAATTTCCCCAACTTTCAATTTCATCATATGGCCAAATGCTTTATCCACATCAACAATTTTATTCCTTTAGGATAAAATTCCCATAGCAGTAAGGCTTCCTCATCTTGGTCAAACCTAGATCCAATAAACACATCATTTACTCCTTGAATGTCCAATTTGAAATCCTTGTTGTCAGAGTGTAATAGACTGTCAAAAATAAAAGATGCACTCAAATCCCATCCCGGAAACATAATTACTCCAACTTTTGCAAGTAATTGCCTCCCTTTTGGGGGAGTCATTGCAACCAAATCTACTTCTATATCCTCCTTTAACCTTTTCAACAACTCTGCTTCATTTTTAGGTGTTATATGTGGGATAGATTCCCTCAACCTTTTGCCTTTGAAATTATAAAGAAAAGATTTAAATTCTTTAGATTTCACAAATACATCATCTGCTACAAAAGTAGAATGTTCTTCTAATCTTGAATCTGCACGAGTCTCCATCTTAGTCACAATTTCCTCATTTTTATTTGGTTCATCTTCTTGTTCCTTTTCTCAATATCTAGAAACAACTTCATGCTCATCTGGTTCACTTTTTGACATCTCTTCTTTTGTCTCCATTTCCATCAACCTTTGTTTATTTTCTTCCAACTCTCTATTCAAATTATCAATTACCTCTTTTTCTTTTGCATC
This sequence comes from Cryptomeria japonica, assembly GCF_030272615.1. Taxonomy (NCBI): domain Eukaryota; kingdom Viridiplantae; phylum Streptophyta; class Pinopsida; order Cupressales; family Cupressaceae; genus Cryptomeria; species Cryptomeria japonica. The sequence goes on from NC_081413.1 coordinate 185,266,997, forward strand.
TTCCATATTTTTGAAGATGTCTTTAGCTTCCAAACTCAAGTGCAAATAATCTCCTAGATTTTTTCTTTTCTTACAGGAGTGGATGTACCCCTCTGGATCATAGTTTTTTCTTGCAATATGTTCAAACAAATTATACTCCTCCATTAAATTTCTATCAATGATTTAATATGCCTTTGTAGAAACAATAGTTAAATCTCCTAAACTAAGAGTTCTAGGCAAGAAAGTCTGCTTATGTTGATCTCCAAAGTGTTTATCATTTGAGACACTTAATTGTCATACAATCTCCAAATATGCTATTCTATCAGGAACACATTTTTGTAACATGTATGGGATTCCTTCAAATCCATAGATCCTAAAACAAGTAAAGTTCTAGTGCACGTACCAATCTCTCCAATTATGATTCACAATTTGCCTATCATCAAAATCTTTCGGCCTTAAAAATGCCTTAATCTCATTTGAAATTGTTCCATCACAAGGAAATCTGTACATCCTGTTTAATGGTTTCACTATCCACTCTTCAAATTTTATGTAGTTTGATTTCACCTAACAAGAGTCCCAAATAGAAGTCCATAATTGAACCGGTTGTTCCTCCCCTTCCCTATTTCTGGTATTAAGCACTAACTCCTTGGGCCACATACCCCTGAAACGTCCATAGAATAATACTAAATGTATCAAAAATGAATAAAACTTGAGATTAGGGCTTTTGTTATCCCTAAGGTTCAGGAAACCCTCATGTAACTTTTCTACCAAATAAGAGGCATAACCAAATGGTCTGGGCTCATACATTTGGATATCTGAGGCTAAGACTAACAACCCAGTACTCATTAGATTAGGAACATCAACTCCTCCTAACTACCCACATGACATATAAGTATATTGTAGGTAATGTCTAAATAACTCAATGTTGAATGGTGGCCTATCCTATTTTGTCAGTATACCTACCTCCTTCTTATGGATATCTAACTTCCACCCAGTATATGTTGTATCTATTCTGAGGTATTCTTCTTCCAACTTTCTGAAAGACAAGGGTTTATCTAGGTTGGGATCTAGGTTAAATACTTCATTCAGTGTACCAACAAAAAACCTAATAAAGGCATCTCCATTAGGGGCCTGAATATACCTCCCCATTTAATTATAGTTTTTCACTAGGGTTTCTACAATTTCACACTTACAAACACATTTGGGACAATCATCTTACCCAAATTGGTCTTCCATGGGTTGCATAGTTCCATTTCCTTGTCTCTTCTTAGGTAGTGAAAAAGGAAAAATTTGTATCCTCTCACTTTGGTCCACACATCTCTAATATTTTTTTATTTATCTTCTAGTTGGTCCCTCCACGGAAAATGTTGTTTCGATCTTCTGGACTTAGGGCTTGGTGCTTAGATTTGTTGTATCATATCTTGGTTCAATCTTCAAATCGAGGCTTCCTCTTCTTTCTTATATTTATTAGCCCTAGATTCAAAGCTTTTTGTCGCTCTTTTCTTCCCTATGGAACTTGAAGCCTCTATTTTTGGAGTCATACTTTTTTCTCTAACTCTCAGGAATTCAATTCTATGTTCTATCAATTGATTTGTTGTGTAAAAATTGTTTCAATAAATATTGATTATATACCCAATACATCCGCATACAGCTTTGTAATAATGGCCCTCTCATAAATCTACCTCGTGTGAACCATAAATCTACCTGATGCAAGCATTTAATAAAATCTCATTGTTTCAGTTTTAAATTCTGATATGACAATAACTCATAGGTGTATGTCTCTCCAATGAAACTTCATCTTTGGTGCAATCAACAAAATCCCTTTTCCTTTTAGAAACTTTATCTTTCATGTCGAGGTAACATAAGCTGATGACACTCCTTCTGCTTTATCGGTATATGTCAACCCAATACTATCATCGGGCATCGGGGCAACTTCAAATGTGTCATGGCAACAAGCATAGTTTTTTTGATAACCTTTTCCTTTGGCATAACTTTATCACTACATCATGTTCCATCGGCTTAATATTTCTCGATGATCTTCTAACCAATCACTTCATTGGGCATCGGGGAGACATAAAATGACAGATCCCGACTCCTTTGGCTACAACGATGATCTTTCTTCATTATAACCTTCACTGATGCACTTTTATCCTTGGTTTTGTTCATCAGGATAAGTCTTATAGATAGCCTCAATGACTATCAGCAAGAAATATTTTTCCTTTGCCGCCAGTGTATGTTTCTCCGATGACCATAATCAGTATATGTTTCCCCAATCTACTTGACTTCCTTGGCTCCTTGGCAATGATTGATGCAACTTCCACTGATGCATCTAACTTTGTCTTATCATGCTTATACATCAGTATATAATATCCCAACCATGCACTACTCATTTTGTCTAAGTGTTTTCATCGGGATAACTTTGGCCGATAGTACAAGTTTCAATTATTTGCAACTTTTACTTCATCTTATGGATACAAGTGTTTATAATATTCTTAATGGATTCAATATAAACTGAACAAAACCTCTAACACACATAGGAGCTTTGTTGTTTCTTGCCATGATCTCTGAGATTCTTTTTGAAATATACACTTGAGTAAAATTTGTCAAAATGAAAACTCATTCATGTCCATCACATGTCCCCACTTCAACAGGATCTTGATAGTCATTTGATAAGTAACCCTGATCACTTTTGTATTTTTGATCACTCTAAGAAATGTATGATAAGCTCCCTATCCTTTAATCTATACCCTGAAAGGATATTTATCTACCTTGTCTTATCTCAGTGACACCCTCAAGTTGCCCAATTGATGGTTAATTTTTAGGAGCCAAATCACAGGTGGATGGGAACTCATGATGTGAGATCATTCCTGCACATAAAAACCAGTAGAACTGTTCTGATGATAAAAAGTGTACATCATAAAGGTTCCTTCAAGGACGTAAATCAAAAGTAAAGATATAAAGATGCAACAACACAAGCTCTAAATAGTATTTCTAAGAGCATAATTAAATTGAAAATTTATGTGCTAACAAAACTAATGGCCCAATACTCGTGAGGTCTGGAACCTCAACACCTCCTAACTGCCCACAAGACATATAGGTGTACTGAAGGTAATGTTTGAACAAATCAATGCTAAAAGGTGGCCCGTTCTATTTTGTAAGCTCTCCTACTTCTTCTTTATGGACAACTAGTTTCCACCCAAGGTATGTAGTGTCCATTCTTTGATATTCCTCTTCCAATTCCCCAATAGACAGGGGTTTATCAAAACCAGAATATAGGTTGAACAATTCATTTATAGTGTTTATTAAAAACCTTATGAAGGCTTCTCCATTTGGAGTCTGAATGTATCTACCCATAGAATTATAATTTCTCACTAGAATCTCTAAAACTTTCCAATTTACAAAAACATAAGGGATAATTATCTTACCTAGATTTGTTACTGTGTTGAATGTTCAATGGTTTTGGTTCATTTTGCAAGTTTTCTATGTTTAAGTATTTCAATTTGGTATATTATACTGAAACATCTTTTCATAACTAACATTTCAAGTTCTTTATAACTAGTTCTAAGAAGACTTTCGCACTTGCGACATCGTTTTGCTCATTTTGTGAAGGTTATAGATCAAAGTTTCCATAGCTTGATTTTTTTTTGCCTATGAAGAAAGATCATGTCAGATAATATCAGCAAAGAACAAAATAAGGAGACAATTGCTAGATTGTGGTCTATCTTGAAAAGAAAAGGTGATGGAAAATGTTATTGTCCCTGCAAAAATTGTTTCCCTTGTGAACATGCTTCTACAAGACAGTTCCACATTACAAGTGAATGCATGCATCATTGGTTTTGTGAGTTTATTTTGTTCTAGAATAGACACACTTTCTCTGTTCATTCCTTAACATTTGTTCATTTTGTTTTAGAATAGACACAATGCCTCATTTTGTTCATTCATTGTTCATTTTGTTTTTATTTTGGTTCAAATTTGAAGAAAGAGCACGCATAAAAGGAGGTGGAACTCCTAGAAACTGACTGTTAAACTAAGTTACTGATTGTTCACTAAAACCCCTAGACCCCGATTTTGATTCTACCTGGGTCCTGGTCTGATCTTGATTCCCATTTTATTCCTCCAAGGTCCTTATTAGGTGGCTGGGTCTTCACACAATTATCAACTAATTTTGCACTTTAACCCATAAGATTACCAACTTACCCTTCAACACTAAGCCCTCTCAAGGGACCAAAACTTGACTTCAACCTTCCCAACTTGGTTTTCCATTTCCTAGGGTCTTCTCATACCCCCAAAAACATGATTAAACATAATTGAAACTCCCAAATGACTGGTTTATACCCAAACCCCAAACTAGGTACCTACTAGGCTTATTTCCCCAATTAGGTCTACAAAACCTATTTTTTGGACTTAACTTCCAAACTTCCCAAAAAACTTGGAAAAAAAATCATATATTAAGATACCCTTTTCAGAGTTACACAACATATAAAAAATAGTCACACTACTCCTTTGGACCAACTGTACGGAATGATGACTTTTACCCCAAAACTAGGCGTAATTAAGTCACTTTTACAAAGAAAGTACCCACAAAACTTACAAAAAAGACTCCAAACCAAAAAAAATTCTTGATTTACCTTCCAAAACAAAGTATTTTCATGCCCGTTCAAAGAGCCATGCTCATTTGTTACCCCAAAACACAAACCCTCATTTCTAGGAACAAAAATTAGGGCCTTCTCAAAATGAACCCCACAAACACTTCCAAACCAAACAAAGGTTGTCTCACCTTGCATTAAAAATATATTAATACATTCCATTAGAAAAAAGCATACCCTCATTAGGTAGTTAGGGTTTGATAATGAAGGAAGCATCTTATTATATAGAAGACAATATATGAAATGGAGGGATAAGATTGAGAGATGTAAAAGAGGTTGGCTATGATTAAAGGGTAGGTAAAGAAAATAAGAAAATAATAAGAGGGTAGGTAGTGTAGGAATTAAGAGATGAATGACATGTGTCATGGGTAGAAAGGCTAATGAATTAATTAAATAAATAAAGATTTAATTAATTAATAGAAGAAGTGAGATCAATTAAATAAATAAAATATTTATTTAATTTAGGGAAAAGAATAATTTAAATAAATAAATATTTATTTAAATGAGAAATAAGGCTAGAAGAGGATAAATGAATTAATTAAATAAATAAATATTTATTTAATTAATAGAAGAATTAGGCTAAAGTAATTAAATAAATAAAAATATTTATTTAATTAGACATGACAATTTTAGGTGTCTACATTTGCCCCTCTTTGAGACAATGTAGCTTATCGCGTTGTTTCAAAGAAGATAATATAAACTGATACAAAGTTGCCCCAAGATGGGAATGATATGCCCCCTCGAGAGATTGGATGAAAATGTCTGAAAAGATCGCAGACAATCTCTCGATAAGAAAGAAAGGCTACAAAGGACTGACAAGATAGAGTGATAGAGTCACAGGATAAAGAAGACTGACTCGGGCTAGGGCTAGGGCTAGGGCTAGGGTAGTCTATAAGATAGACCACGAGGGAAATACATCCTCATTTTCATCCACACATCCAAGAGATCAGAGTGTAGAGAGAGAATAGAGCAGCAACAGTCAACAACGATGGCATTGGTGCATAGATTCGATCGCGTTCACTGATTTTAGAGGCCAGCAGATGCAGGAGAGCTGGTGAGTACCACAAAACCTCCTTGTACTTTGTCATATTAAATTGTTGTCATTAATGCATGATAGGTAGAGCAATAAATGTACTTTTAGGTAATGTCAAAAAAAATGTCAAAAATGTCGAGGCGCGTCTGGGTTGGCTAGGTGAGTCTGTGTTTGTGCCAGGCGCATTTGTGCTGGAAAAAGTGTCTATGCAAAATGCGAGCGCGTCTGCATTGTGCAAGCATGCTTGTGCAATGTGGGCATGTCTGTGTAGGACAGGTGCATCTGTGGAGAGCACGCACGTTTGTGTAGTCTGTAAGCATGTTTATGTCATGAAGGCACGTTTATGTCTTCAAGGTCAAATCGACAGTTCTGTGATGAACATACACTGTTGACTGGATAAGTTGCTGAGAGGATACACTCAAGCAGGTCCTCTAGGGAAGACTAGGATAGCAGATAGGGCTAGGATTGACAATTCTATGATAGAATATATGTTGTTAAAAAGGAAACTACTCAAGAGGATTCACTCAAGCAGAGGCCCTAGGATAGGATAGATCAAGGCACTTTGTGATGAACAGTGAGTACCAAGACATAGTACTTTGTGATGAATAGGGAGTACAAATATGAGCAACACTTTGTGATGAACAGTGAGTGTCACTAGGATAAAAGCAACACTTTGTGATGAATAGTGAGTGCAAATGTAAGCAGCACTTTGTGATGAATAGGGAGTGCAAAAACACGTAGTACTTTGTGATTAACAGGGAGTACCACTAGGATAAAAGAAACACTTTTTGATGAACAGTGAGTGTCACTAGGATAGAAGCAACACTTTGTGATGAACAGTGAGTGTCACTATGACTGACATGATTGCTTTGCTTGACTACAGGAGTACTTGCCTATGCTGGAGTCGTAGGAGAGATTCCCATCGACTCAAAGGTTATGAACAGAGCTGACATTCGAGGACAGGGCTACCATTGAGGTTATGGGTCTGAGATATATTCTGTATGTGCCTGAGTTTTGGGTGAACATGGGTTTGCTGACTGCGCTAGCTGAGAGATGGCATTCTGAGACATGCACTTTTCATTTTCCTATGGGTGAGATGACAGTCACCTCGGAGGATGTTTACAGGATACTGAGGATACCGATCGACGGGGAGCTGATACCCTATGATCGAGATGGGGATAGGGATGCACTAAGACAATTTTTCCAGGATCTGAGATTGGAGATGAGGGCTGGACACATGGCTTGGGATACCATGACACAGATAGGATTGGTGCTACCAGCGGTACTGGCAGGAGTGATCAGTGGGTTCCTCTTTCTAGACAGGGTAACACGAGGGTTGGCTATGTAGCCATATGTATTTTGACATTATTGTATCATGACACTTATGATTTTTGATATGAGATGATTCATACTTGCGACAGCTATATGCATGTGTACCTATGTGATGTTGCTTTGATGTGATTTATGATGATGATTTTATGATATGGATGCAAATATGTATATAATTCAATGCAATATTTTTTTTCTTTCTTTTATGTTTTATATGCTATGCAAATGCAAATGTGAATGTATGAAATGCAGATGAATATGATAGTGCAAATAACTATTTACATAATGAGAATGTAAAATGTGCTAACATGTGTCGTGTGGAGGATGTGGTGCAATTGTGATATCTATATGTATGTTTGAAATGCTAATATGTGATAATGCAGGTGCAACTACATGAAATGCAAATGTTTCTAGCATGTCATTATACTCAGTCATGTGATATTGGGCTACACAGACTTAGGAAGGATGATGGAAGTCAATCAAGAAATGGGGATGGAAGATAGAAGATATGAAAGTGAAAGAGCTTCTTGTGCGTTATCATCATTGAGCTTTATTATGGCAAGTAGGTTATGACAATCAAGGCATATGTTCGACCAAGAAAGTCATTGTACCTGTTTGCATGGAGATAAGACAATCACAAACAAGGAATGCCCCAATTCATACTAGACTCTTAGTGTCCTCATATCCTTGGACAAGTCATAGCATTACTAAGAGACAATCCATAAACAACAAAGAAAATAGGTGACGATACCCCATCCTCACCTTTCTAGTCAAAGACATCCTAGAGATAGAATCTCTAGTCAGAGACATCCTGGAAAAGCTAAAAGAAATGTCACCAAAAGATAAAATAAAAATAACACCAAGACTCGACACCAACATCCACTGTAGTCCTCAAGTTTAGTGTCTCTTGTCACTTGTATAAGTCTTATTTGATTGTGGTCACAATGTTTACTTTCACAAAAAGGATAGATAGCACTGAACCATAATGTTATCTGAGTCTGTTGAAAGATTTGATTTGTTGAAGCCCATTGTTGCTGCCATGTCTCATCTGAAACTGACTGAATCCATGAAACTGATACTTTATTACAGAGAAGACAAAACTTTATTGTGGATTGTGCATGGATAGACTAAAGAAAAATGGAAGAAATTGTACTCCTCAGAACAAGCGATGCTCTCAGTTCCACACCCATTACTAGACGTAGGATTTGCCTTAGCCACAGATATGAGTTGATTTATTATGGATGGAAAGGGTGAAAAGGAATGTTTATTATGAATGGAAAACCAATCTTGGGTAGATCAATAACAAGCCATGATGGGAATGTGTAAAGTTTATTGTGGATGAAGAGGTTGTGAGTGTGTGCAAAGTGAAAGGATGAAATGGAATCTTGAAGGAGGGAGGAGCAATGTCTCTACACATGGCGTTGGTGACCCAGTTTTCACCATGGTACTTGCCTAGGGTGCCACCAAAGTGGTTTTCATCGTTGGATGAAATGCTTTTTTGTTTTTCAATTTTTTGTGTCACAAGGCGCCTGTTTGCCAGTTTTTCACCAAGTAACAATTTTTTATGTTTTATGATTTTTTAAATTTTTTAAATTTTTTTTATTAAGATATGCTGAAGAGCTATGTATAAAACCTATGAAGGTGCATGTAGTTGATAGGATCCTCCAAAGGTTCACCCTTTGTAGTTGAGAGCTGATATGTACCAGATCCATAGGCTGTTGTAATGATGTAAGGACCAAGCCAGTTTGGTTCAAATTCGCCCTTCTTCTCTCTGTCTTGCTGATTTTTAGAATTTTCCTTGAGAACTAAGTCACCCACCTCAAATGTGCAAGGCTTTAATTTATGATTGTAACTACAACGTTCCTTGACTGAATGATGTGTAGCTCGAGTGACTATCTTTCTTGATAAAGGAACCGAGATAGAATTACTAGTGTGTGGACTACACAGGCCCATATGTCTGTCACCTGAAAAAGTTTGGGCATCCTTGATAACAAAGTACTTCAAGGAAGCTCCATTAAAGGTCCATGATGTATCACCAAAAGGGGATGGATGTGTGGAACAAGTGGATGAGTTATGAAGGCTTATGACTGTGAAAAGAAGTGAAAGTAGGATGACATGATAGAAACTTAGGATCAACAAGTATGCTTTTTGGCATGAAATTTTTGAACTTTTGCCCCCAGTTATTTTGGTATTAGGGGAGATCAACTCTTGTTCATTTTGCTTCATAGGATTTTTATCCTTGACTTTGATTTTTGTGGAGTCGAGTAGCTTTTGATTTTGATTTAGACTAAAGGACTTTTCTTTATTATTGACTTTTAGATTTTTCTTTTCAAATCTTGATTTTTGATCCCCAATAAGTAAGGGCTTTTGTGATTCTTGTTGATCCAAGTCTGGAAGTGGAGTGGAAATGGAATGAGTGGATGATATGGTAAAGCTATGTGAGTTATCAAGAGGGCTAGTGATATGCTCAATAGATTCTTTGTTGGAACCACTCTTAGGACTATTGATATCAAGAGTTGCTTGCACCACTAGAGGAGATTTGCATTTAGACTTAGTAGCCACAACACTAGGCGGTTCACACCCAATTCCTTGCAAATTGTTTATAGATTGTTCATGTTGACTGAATACCTTAGGAGATAGTGGGAGTTGATCAACATGAAAGATATACTCACCACATCCCAGGTCTTTAAACTTGAACTTTTCTTTGATCTCTGCTTGTTTTGATGTAAAAGCTTTCAAGGATTCTGGATCCACATATGCTGAAGATGGAATAGCCTCTCGATTGACTGGTATTGTTATTTCTGATCTAGGTCACATATTGTTGCAATATATGAATGGATTTGGGTCACCTTTCATGGTCACTTCAACTCCATTGTGTGGAAACTGGATACATTGATGATATGTAGATGGTACTGCATTCATCTCATGAATCCATGGACGTCCTAGCAATATGTTGTATGTGAGATCTAGGTCTAGGACTTGACAAACCACATCCTTTGTAACTGGCCCAACTCTAAGAGGTAAAATGACTGTGCCCTTGGATGAATGCTCTTCATCATCATATGCTTTTATGGTAATTTTGTTTGTAGAATTCACAGCTTTATCTAAATATCCCAATTATTTAATAGTGCTCAATGTACAAATGTTTAGACCTACTCCTCCATCTATCAGGACTCATTTTATTTGATGTTTGTGTATGAAGGCTTCAATGTGTAAAGGTGCATTATGTGGCTGACTTAAGGAGATGTGATCAACTTCTGTGAATGTAAGTGAGTGTGGAACGGAATGGTATGCCACCATGGCTTGAAACTGGTCCACGTTCAGATCAGTAGGGACAAAAGTGTCACTCAAGATTTTGTCAAGAATGGCTTTATGTGCGAGGGATATGCGTAAGAGCTCAAGGATGGAGATAAGCGTGGGTGTCTTCCCTAATTGTTCTACAAGGTGATACTCAGGCTTAGTTGATGACGAAGTGGTGTTTTTGGCTGGAGCACCTTGAAAAGTGAATTTACCTCTATGAGTTGTGACATTACATTCAGAGGTTGGTTTAGAAGAAGATCCAATGCCTTTTAGGACAATCTTGGGTCTTTCGGTAGAAGTCTCAGGCATTTTATTCTTGACGATAATGGTAGAGACATAATTGTCCATATAAATGTGATTGATAGTTGAATCATAGTTATAATATGCTCTTGTATAGTTGGTTTGTTCATCTATGGCTTTAGCTTTTCCCTTGTCATGTTTTGGGAATGGTTCCTTAAACATCTCATGTTCTTGATTAGATGAGTGTCCTTCAATCTTAATGTCACCTCTATCAATGAGATCTTGTATGATGTTCTTCAATCAATGGAAATTTCCTATTTTATGTCCCTTGCTCTTATGAAATTCACAATATTCATCATCATTCCACCAATTTGGTTTGACCTTTGGCTCATATGGAGGAAAATCTGGAATTGTGATTATCTTGTTTGGCACTAGCTTCTTGAAAACTGACTCAAGTGGTTCTCCTAATGGGGTGTACTTCCTTTGTGAATTTGAAGTAGTTTGAGTATTCACTTGATTGTTTGTAGAGCTTGATCCAGAAAAAAATGATTTTGGGTCGCACCGTATTGGCATCCACAACACCATCATTGACTATGTTCTTGTTTTTATTCTAAAATCTTGGCTTATCTTTTCCTTTAAAGTCCTCTTTGTTTTCTTTGAATATCTTAATGACTCCTTGTTCAATTAGGACCTTCTCTGTTGCTAAACCTTTTTCAATGACATCCTTGAAGGTGGACAAACAAGATTTTCTCAATTCATAACCAATGTCCTTGTTAACATTCTGGGTGAACATCTCTACCATTTGTTTTTGTGGAATTTCATAAGAGCATTTGCTGGCTAGATTTCTCCATCTTTGTAAAAATGATGAAAAAGATTCTCCATCCCTTTGCTTGGTGTTGCACAAAGTGGTGACTGATATTTCTGTCTCTATGTTGTATGAGAAATGTTGGACAAATGCCTTTGCTAAGTCACCCCATGACTTAATTCTAGGTGGAAGTTGGGAGAACCATTCCATAGCTTGATCACCTAAGCTTTGTGGGAATAATCTCATCAAATATGTCTCTTCTACTGCTACCTCAATGCAAGCTGTGAAAAATTGTCTCATATGTGCCTTAGGATCCCCTTTTCCTCTATACTTATCAAACTTAGGTGTCACAAAGTGTGTAGGAAATGGAGGCATTTGAATGCTTTTGTCAAATGGATAGGGACATATGTCTCTCATTGTGTAAGTTGGCTTCAGTGTATTTATGTCCTCCATTTTCTTTTGTAAATCCTTGATTTGCTGTTCCAAATTGTTCTTGGGTGGAGACTGACTTCTTGGACCATACCCCATGCCTGAACCACCGGATGGAGGAGCATGTTGCATATATGGATGGTATTGATCATACACATGTTCATATGGAGGAGGTCTGTAATGATGCTGTGTATATGGACCACTTGGTATAGAGTCATGGTGAGGAATGAAATATCTGCTTTGTCCATGTATACCATACTCTACAAGAATGTCATGAGTTTGTTCTAGTGCGTTGCCCTCAAATTTGACATGGGGTTTCCTTGTGTCCAAATTTTGAGCACGCCTTTGGATATCCAATTGCTTTGGTGGTTGATCCTTAGCATTGGTATGTGATTGAGCATATTTTTCTGCATAAGACTTCCATAATGGTTTGCGAAGGTGAGTATCATATGCTTGACCATGTGTATGTGGGACCTCTGGTTTTTGAAACAAAGATGATGGTGATTCAGGCACCATATGTGGTCCTCTATTGCCTCTACTATTAGGCCTCCTTTGATCCATGTTGAGGTGAGGTTGTTGCAAAGGTCGATTTTCCATTATTTGAGACATGTCAAAATCATGAGGTATCTTGGCTCCACTTTGTGCCATCATTTGTAAGAAGTATTGTCTATCTCTCCTCATTATTTCCTCAACCAATCGATTGAAACGGGGATCCATAATGGAGTCTTCCACTTTTGCTGAATGTACTGAAATGTTGTCCATATTGTCATTGTGTGTATCATTGTTGTTTGTAGTATCCATGTTCTCAACATTTGGAATGTTTCTATAAGCATCCATATCAGGTAATGTAGTATGATCAGAATTGAAAAAGATATCATTGTCATACTCATAGGAACTCATGTTTGCAGAATCTTAAGCCTCTTTAGCTTCTCTCCTAGATTTTTGGGAATGGGTTTCAACCATGAACTAGGTATTGACCAAGATGTGTGAGACTAGATGAAAATGGAAAGAGTATGGAAGATCAAGAGTTGGATGGAATGTAAATGAATCTGTGGTGTACTTGGAATGTCCAAAGTGTAAGACCAAGTATGTATGTAGTAGAGTAGGTGTTACTTCCAAAGAGATGGTAGTTTCTCTTGATGAGGTAAGTTGACCTTAACTCTAAGTAAGACCAAATGAGACCCAAAGGTGATAGACCTTGATGAGGGACCACTCAGCAAAATGTTGTTGTATGTAGTTTTTTGACAAAGTATGATGAGGACAAGGAAGTGACCTTTTGACTCAAGTTTAGACAAATGTGAATGTAATGTAAGGTGTAAAGCAATGATGAACTTTATGAGAGCCAAAGGTAGGTTGAATGCTAGATGAAAACCTGAAGATATAGCTTAGGAAGCTCAAGAATTCTGAAACTGATTGCTCTTGTTTGTTGGACTGTAAATTTTTCGTATTTGTGAAGTTGTTGTGTTGTGACCAAATCTGAATTTTTGACTATTTTTCATGACAAGAGGACACAATGTTGATGAGGACTCAATGTTTGCAAGTGTTTAGACTCCAAAATGACTCCAAAAAAAGTGTGTTGTTTGATGTAAAAATGTTTTGGATACACTTGAAGACACAAAAGACACAATGTTTTGGTGTTTGGTCTTGAATGTTTGATTGTTTAAAATAAGTCAAGCACAATTCTTATCGCTGGCCAAGACAATAGTTGTTGATTCCCACATGAGGCTACGCTATTCAGAGCAAATACTTAGATGCTTGACCCCACTGGCTCCACCCTTGACACTCACTTCTTGGGGCAGCCAAGCATCAGTCCCCATGAAAACTCCCTGTGGTGAACTTTGTATCTCTACTAAGAACCGTATGTGTGTGGGCTGCTCCAGAGGTTCGACCTCCTGCTCCAACAACTAGAAGGATTTTGGCTTCTAAAACAAAAAGATGCTAGTAAGGGCATCCGCTCGTGTGGCCATACATGCAGTACTTTCAGCTCTGTAAATACAGAAGGCTCCCAGCACACATTATCCATAGTTTTCACCATGAATATAGTTGTTTATAGTGGTTCAGAAGAGGTGGGTTTTCCTCGCTATCACTTGGGTCGTTCTCTCCTCACTAGTAGTCCTAATGACCACATGGGGAGATAGGTCCTCTAAAGGTTAAACAAAAAGAGCCTATTGCCCAAGACATAAAGGACACTAGTTCAATTTTAGTGCATGAATTGAAGTGTTTGATAATCTATGAAAACAAGGCACACAATAAAGATCAAAAGAAAATCCTTGTCAAGGTCTTGCAACAAAGATTTGTTAGTAGTTTGGATTGTTTCAAATGATCACCCCTTCCTACAAGCACAGAAGTTAGGTAAATTTTAGATCCAAAAGACTTTGTGAAATAGGGGCCTTCAACAATGCGTTTTGTTGACCAATTCAAACATCTGATTCATCATAAAAAAACACCACTTGTAAAATTTCAAGAGATTTCCAGAAATGTAAGAAAATCCAAAAATTTTGCTAATTTGCTTCAAAAATTAATTTTTGTGAAAAATCATAAAAAAATCATATAAAAAGCAAAATTGATCCAAAAAATCTGAACTTTTTACTGGACAGTCCTGATGGTCTTCCAAACCTGCATAAAAAAATTCCTTGATCCAAAAAATCTGAAATTTTTATTGAACACCTTTGATAATTTTCTTGACCTGCAAACAAAATTTGGTGCAAAAATTCTTAGCCATTTGTGAGATATGATCGAATCTCTCCAAGAACTTGATTTTGTGTCCAAAACCCTAGCTGCACAAGGTTATTCTCCAAATTGTTTTACAAAACAACAATATAGGGGTAGAAAAACCTAAGACAATGCAAATCAAATGAAATCACAAAGATTATACCATCACATGTCCAATAGGGTTTGGATCTCCATTCTTCCTATCTCCATTGATCTTGCTTGATATATTTGCTCTTAGATTTTTATATGAACAAGAGCTCAACAAAGAATGGAAATGTGGTTGCAAGTAGGATCACATGTAAAAGGCATAGTGTAGTCAAGTCATCAAGTAGTTAGTTAGTTGGGATGCATAGACTGATTAGGTAGTTAGGGTTTGATAATGAAGGAAGCATCTTCTTATATAGAAGACACTATATGAAATGGAGGGATAAGATTGAGAGATGTAAAAGAGGTCGGCTATGATTAAAGGGTAGGTAAAGAAAATAAGAAAATAATAAGAGGGTAGGTAGTGTAGGAATTAAGAGATGAACGACATGTGTCATGGGTAGAAAAGGCTAATAAATTAATTAAACAAATAAAGATTTAATTGATTAATAGAAGTGAGATCAATTAAATAAATAAAATATTTATTTAATTTAGGGAAAATGATAATTTAAATAAATAAATATTTATTTAAATGAGAAATAAGGCTAGAAGAGGACAAATGAATTAATTAATTAAATAAAGAAAATTAAGAATTAGGCTAAAGTAATTAAATAAATAAAAATATTTATTTAATTAGACATGACAATTTTAGGTGTCTACACACAAAATGATTGATTAAACCTTCAAAATGAATTTAAATTATTCTTAGAACATCCACCAAACACTTTCCAATGGGTGAAGATCAATATGAAGAAATAAAACCACAATATGCTTCAGATTTCACTCATGAAATGCAAGGAAAACGTTGAATTTTTATTGCAGCAGTTTGTTTTCACATAGATCAACCTTCAAATCAACATCAACAACCTCTCCACATGTGAG
The DNA here is from genome assembly GCF_030272615.1 of Cryptomeria japonica. Taxonomy (NCBI): domain Eukaryota; kingdom Viridiplantae; phylum Streptophyta; class Pinopsida; order Cupressales; family Cupressaceae; genus Cryptomeria; species Cryptomeria japonica. The sequence continues at coordinate 185,282,496 of NC_081413.1, forward strand.
GATGATGTTTATAAACACTATTATGATTCCTTATGATAAGTCTTCTCATGCATTCTTGTAGCTATTTCATATTTATCTTCTTGATAATGAAGTACCTACTGCGCTTAATCCTTTGTAAGCTCACTGATATTGTTGGTGTAAATAATTATTCATCTTAGATATTATTACACCTTACTTAAGTTTACTTAGTAAATGCATTTCATAGTAGTTTGGGTATGAGACACTTGGGTGTTTGTGCCACATTGGGATAGTGTGTGTAGGATAATTTCCACCTTTTATGGTGTGATCTTGTTGTTACACTCCACATTCAATGGGTGATCCACCTCATGTGGAATATTATATTGTTTCTCCTACCTACCCACACCTATTTCCTACCTACCCTTGTTTTTTAGTGAGCCACATGTCATGTTTATGTTCTCACATATCCATATAGCCTTGCCTATATAAGCAGGCTCATATTTATTATATGTAACGATTGATGATCCAGTTGATCAGTATTTTCATCTTGATAGAATATAGTTTATTCCTATCATCTATTTTTGTTTTTTTCTCATTTGTTCTTTCCATTTCCTCTTGATCTTGGCAAAATCTCACATGATATCAAAGCCATTAGAGTGTCATTGGTTTGCTAATTAAGAGAAATTTGATTCTATTTGGGGTTTGCATTTTGGAGCTTTCTATTGCAGGTTATTATTGAAGCTTGATGGGTCAAATTTGAGGTTACCATTGGATTTAGGAGGTCCAAGAAAGTCATTTTTGCCTTTTGTTTCATCAAAATCGGACTTCGGAGGCCAAATCTAGAGGCATTTGAAGTTTGACGCTGCGGCAAAATTTTTCCAGAAATTATAATTTTGCAGGCAATTTTCAAATAGCAATATCTCACTCATCCAGACTCATTTTTTTGAGCAAGTTTTTGGTTTTGGGGTATAATTTTGTGATTTGTATAGTGGTGCAATTTTTTTTTGATTTTCGGATACAGGTTTTTCGGAAATCGCAAAATCCCGATTTTTACAACTTTGGAGGCTTCGTTTGGGCTCATATGGACTCCTTTTCAGGTGCCATTTTTTTTGAAAGTGCATATTTTTTCATCTACTTTCATAATCTGCCATCTGTTTGTAGTGGTTTTAAGTAGAAATTGTACTTTCAGTATTTGGCCATTTTTGGCATATTTGGTACTTGCATTTTGCTTGGATCTCAGTTTAGATCACTAGCAGTATTTGTTGAAGTCTCTTAGATCTCATTTTGAGAAGTTGTAAATTGAAATCAGAAGTCCACTTTGCCTTATTTTGCAAGTGGCCCATTGTATATGCACGAAGTATAAAGTGCCAAATCACCTTTTTTTTTTGGGGGGGGGGGGGGGGTTTCTTGATTGAGTATTTTGGGGGGGCGTCTTGTGTGATTGTGCCTCTCTCTATCTTGTGTTTTTTCATTTTGGTGCTATGGGTTCTCCTAAATTTCCACTTTTAACTCCTCATAATTTTTCATCATGGAAAATTAAGGCATGGAGTAAACTAATGTACAAAGGACTCATTCATTATGTAAATGAAACTATTACAACACCACCTGATCCTAAGGCTAATCCTAATGCTCAAATTGAATGGCTTACTAAGAATTCTATGGCACTTGGAATTCTTAGAAAGTATGTATCAGATGACTTCATTTTTCACATTGATAAGTGTACAACAATTAAAGAGGCCTGGGATATTTTAAAGAAATTGTATGGTCAAGTTGATGAGATTAAGGGCTACAAGCTTGATAGTGAACTCACAACTTTGGATCCCAAGGATTTTTATACAATCCAAGATTATGTCACAAAAGCAATTGAGTTAAGAGAAAAGCTAAAGGATTGTGGAATTGACAAAAAGGATGCTCAATTGGTTTATAACTTGTTGGACAAGCTTCCTTCAGAGTATGCAACCTTTGTATCTAGCTTTCACACCCATAGGTTAGCTCAAGGTTCCTCATACACTTCTCCCTCATTTGATTCATTCACGGAGATGTTGATACTTGAGAAATCTAAGTTGACCATGATGGGGATTCTCAAATTTTCAAAGTCATGAGCTTTGGTGGCTAACAAAGGGAATCAAAGTAATCAAGGAAAAGACAAGAATCAAAAGAAACCTAAGTCTAAACCACAACAAGATGGAGCACAATCTTCCTCTCCACAACAAGGTGATTCACCATTCTCACCTAAGAGGAAATCATATAAGGACAATTTGTTTTGTGGATATTGCAAGAAGTCAGGACATGATGAACATCATTATTATAAGAAGGATATTGATGAGTTGAAGAATCTTCTTGAGAAGAATAGAATCAACCTACCTTCTAGAATGTCTACATCAGCTTCTTCTTCCAAGGATAAAGGAAATGATCACTCTTTTAGGACAGATAAAGGAAAGGGACAAGCTCTTTGTGCTACTACAAGTCATGATTAAGGGAGATGGCTTATAGATGAAAATGCTTCTCATCATATGGCATCTTCACAGTCTATGTTTTCTATATTTGAGCCTTGCAACATGCCACAAATTTTGATGGGCAATCATACATACATGGATGTGATTGGGAAAGCATCTATTGCCATTGGGGATAACTCCTTCAATGATGTGTCGTGTGTACCCTACTTGACAAATAATATTCTTCCCATCTATCAAATCACACATGGGGCAGCTAGGAAAATATTGGAGTTCACACCTGATTCAGTTATCTATAGAGACTTGGAGAGTGGAGCTATCATTATGACTGGGGTGGTTGATCATGCATCTCTGTTGTACTCTTTTTCAGATTTTGGTCCTATGATGATTCTGATTTTGAGGAGAACTTTGGGCATTTGAACTTGGGGATTCTCACATGTGACCCCATTCTTGAGCCTTGCATTTCATCTCCTTCTATTGATATCACACCACCTATTACACCTGATGATGCAGCTAGTGCGACAGTTTTGCCTTCTTATGATTCAGTGTAGCAGGATATTTCATGTCTTCCAACTTCAGTTGATTGGGATGCCTACTTGACAGACATTGCAGGTTTGTCTGTGGACTCCTACATTACAGATTTGGGAGACACCATTCATGACATTCATCTTCTCTTTGATGAAGATGATCCTTCTTTGATTGTTGTGAGGGATAACTCTAACCCTCTTGTGCATTCTCTACATGATCAATCTTTAGAGATTGACATGATTGTGGATACTTTTGTACAACACTTGGAGGAGGTCTCTTTATCTTTTGAGGAGACATATGAGTCTTTGGATATTGTTCTACATTCATCTCCATTAGATCTTGGAGTGCCTTTTTCAATAGTGTGGTACAGTTTACCACCTTTGGAGGGGGCACCTTTTAGCATTGACATGGGGACACTTGAGCAGTTTTCAAAGATTCCATTCATCATGAGTATTTTTGCTTCATCTTCCCTTCATGGTTGGGGAGACTTCATGGATACACCTTTGGTTTTGTTTCTTCCTAAGGGGAGGAATGTTGTTTGACGCTCATGGAGTAGTTTCTTCATTCATCTTCGAGCTTCTATCATTGGTGCAGATTCCAGATTGAGGGGGGGCTTCCTAGTCTCTCTTCTTCTTGTCTCATATGGGGGGGGGGGACTTTTTCCTCACATGGGGTTTTGTCCTTCACATACTTCTATGAGAGTTATTTGTATCTAGTTTTCATCTCTCTTTTGGGGGAGGGTTTTTTCCCATTGGGTTTTTCTCTCTTTCCCCGCTTTATGAGAGATTTCCTTGCATTGGTTTTCATGCATTTGCATTTGTACATGGGTATCTAACATGGCCTCGTAGCTGAGACCCATCTCACATTGCTTAGTTGCATTATAGACTTAAGTGCATTCCCCTAAGTTGCACTTAAGGGGGGGTGTTGGTGTAAATAATTATTCATCTTGGATATTATTACACCTTACTTAAGTTTACCTAGTAAATGCATTTCATAGTAGTTTGGGTATGAGACACTTGGGTTTTTGTGCCACATTGGGATAGCGTGTGTAGGATAATTTCCACCTTTTATGGTGCGATCTTGTTGTTACACTCCACATTCAGTGGGTGACCCACCTCATGTGGAATATTATATTGTTTCTCCTACCTACCCACACCTATTTCCTACCTACCCTTGTTGCTTATTGAGCCACATGTCATGTTTATGTACTCACATATCCATATAGCCTTGCCTATATAAGCAGGCTCATATTTATTGTATGTAATGATTGATGATCCAGTTGATCAGTATTTTCATCTTGATAGAATACAGTTTATTCCTATCATCTATTTTTGTTTTCTCTCATTTATGCTTTCCATTGCCTCTTGATCTTGGCAAAATCTCACAGATATTAATGTTGTTGAAATTAATCCTTTGTAATCAGCAAAAGTCAACCCAATGGTAACATCGACAAGCAGAAGCATGTGATCGGGATAACATACACCATTTAAGTCCATTGACAGAACACACGCTAGCTGCAATGGAGAAATCTTGTCTTGTCAATAGCTGATGAGGCTATCAGTAAGACTTAATCTGATGGACATTGGAAAAAGTAAAATGCATCAGCAAAGGTTATGGTGATAAAGGGTCATCGATGTAGACAAAAGCAGTTGGTTTTTTTTTTTTTAAATATTGGGGAAGGTCGGAATTCCGATGAACACCACAAGACAATTGATGATGTTGTCATACCTACAACAACAAAAATGTCACAGGATGCAGCCTCATTTGTCATCGTAATCATCAAAATTTTGACATATCCTTGAAGATGGTCCATCAATAGAACACACACTAGCGGCAATGGAGAAATCATGTCTTGCTGATAGCCAATGAGGCTATGGGTAAGACTTATCCAGATGGACACTGGCAATAGTAAAATGCATCAGAAAAGGTTGGAGAGATAAATATAGGGTCATCGACAAAGGTTATGGCGATAAAGGATGCAACGCGATTGGAATTTCGATGTCTCCTCATCAAAAAACATGTCATGGGTGCATAGAAATTTTCAACGTGGGGTCATTGGAATTTTGATGTGAATCCCATCATCAGAATCACCGACAAAAATATAGCGACAAGGATTTTCACCCTGAATACGTCTAAATTCTAATGTTTAGTTGTCTGAGTTCTGATGAATGCTCATCAGAAAACCACTCCAAATGTACTAGTGATAAGAAGGTTGAGCAGGAATGGGTGGGTGGTAAGCACCAAGAAAATTCCCACCTACTGTTGGAGAAAATCCATCTAGATTAAAAATAGGAGAAGTCCTAGTTTACTCTTGTTGGTAGGGGGAGGGCGAAAGATTTGCATTTTCAAAAAAGGGAGTGAATAGAAATTACACCCATGGTATGTACTCATTACAGAAGCATTCAAAAGAGATAGATTATGCTATTAAAAATGCTTGCAAAGGGAAAAAGGATCTACCCAACCCGAGAAAGATTGCATACCATGACTCAAAAAAATTTATTTGAGTTAGGTGCTTGAAGAATGAGGCCTCCAAAGGCTTGAGAATGAAGAATGCATCAGATCTTTAGTTGTTTGAGATTTGGTCTACTTAACTAGTATATTTTCCCTATAGAGTCACCAGGTATGTGAATTCTACCACCAAAGGTTGAGTTTGCTGATAAACACACCAACTATCAACAACATATAAGAAAGCTTGAACTAGAACTAGTTCAGTCAGTCGCACCGAACATGCCAGAAACTATTGTCACAAAGTTTGCACCCTTGATAAACTCTTGATCTCATCAACCTCGTGACACATTGAAACAACCTCCAAGTGTGGGACCTTGCTAAATATGAGGTTGCATCTCTGGAGAAGTTTGAATTCCTTATCAATCTGATGTAGGTGTTGGACCAACCCAACACATATAAATCCTAATCTATTGATCTGAGGGGGAAAGGGGAAAGAATGAATGCTTGAAAGTGGAAATGAGGTTTGCACCTAGATTGAAAGATTGATCTTTCCTACCTATAACTACAAAGAACATCAAGAAAACTACCCTAGGTATGCACGGGTTTCTATCTAAATAAACTCCTTAAGAGTAAGTGAAGATTGGAATTTTGCAGCATGAAGAGAGGAATTGAAGTAGTTCACAATCAACATACATAGAGGGATAAACATAGTCACATAAACTAAAGAATCAAAAAGAGATGCATTCAAACAAGAAGGTAAACAAATTACACAATTTGTATGAACAGAAAAGAGGCAAAGAAAAATTTATAGTTGTAGAGAAACATAAGTTTTCTGAAAAAGAAACGAAGAGAAGATGCCTAAAAATGGGCTACAAAATTGTCTTTTTAGTTCAGGCATAACTCAGATTGAACTACAACTATAAACCCTCACCCTGGCTAGGGTTAGATTACAAAATATTAGATTGGGGGAATCAGATCAACAAATCTATCTGACTGTGTGCATAACAACTTTGAGAATATCTTTCTTTTCTAGGAAGATGCAAAAATCCTTGTACATGGGGAATACCTTTATGCATGATGCATCTAGAGATAGCATCTGAGCACATGTACATGGAACAAAAGTCTTCATACCACATTGAATGAGCATGGTGGCATTTGAAAATCAACTTGTAGAACTAGGAGGAGAAATAGTCCCCTAAAAAATGGTTGGGAACAATCCTGATTAGATTTGAATTGTCGACAGATCAAAATTGATTATAGACCACTAAAGTCAACAACCACCCCAGATAGCCATTTGAATTTTCTCAATCCTTATGAGTTTGAAATTTGGCCACTCGATGTGCTATTTCATATGCAAATGGATGCTCCAGATTGTACCACGAAGCCTTCCAAAGGGCTCAAAAAAAGTTTAAAACATCACTGTTTGATCGGGCCCAATGGTGAAAATGGACGATGGAGACTGCATCACATTTCCTTGGTCCTTTGGTGCGAGATAGCGGAGAGCACCGATATTACTGTGTATTTGTTACCCCACGAGGTCCCATTGCACCTCAAAATCCATCGTGGGGTGGCGGGGAAGCCATACTCTCTTTATTGTTTTTACCCCATGAGACCCTTTGGTCTCTTTATTTCTCCGCACGGGATGGCGGGGGCCATGTATCATCATTCCTGTGTTTTTTTTACCCTATGCCACCATTCATGTATCCATACTTATATCACGGGGTGGTGGAGAAGAAGATCTCTTCACTTCCCTGACAACCCATCCTGGTTTTTCCTTGGTGCTAATTCATCATGGGGAAGTGGAGAAATCCTTTCCTCTCCCTTCTTGCTATCCTACGACAACTTATCATACTTCATCATATCTTTGTGGGGTAGAGGGTAAGAACATTTCTTCCCCTGCTATCTTGCGGTAGCCTTTTGATCATCTTTATTTTCTCATGGGGTAATGGGGAAGGAGGAACCTTCTTTACCCTGCTATCTCACAAATATTTCTTCATGTATCTTTTGATCACACGAGGTGAAGAAAGAACAAACTTTCTTTCTTCCCCGCTATCCTGTGGGGCCTCTTTCTATTCTTTGCCTTCACTATGGCAACTAACAGGGTGTTCATAATACATGTTAATCACCATACGACTAACACATAGGGTTTTAGCCATGATAATTTCTTAGATCGGTTATCTTTATGGCTAAGGTTGATACACAAATGGTCAACATTAACCTTGTGATGGACTATTGGTAGTTATCAAGAGATGTCAGATCATGGGTTCGTGATGACTAGGGTTAATTGTCATTTAGCCTTTCACTATTGTGATGGATGGCTAACAGTTAAGTGGATGCTTGGGTGCATGGTTCATAGTGGCAAATAACATGGGCCATTTTAGGTTGTGATGCTACAATGAGGTTACCATGGATGCTAGGCCGCATCATCGCGGTGCTCAAGAACAAGTGTTATCTCAAGTCGCGATCTTGTGATGGGCTACTAACGGTTAAAGTGAATGTTAGGCTACACCATCGTGACTTATTTGTATTTCATCCTAAAATTACAACCCTATACAATTTTTTACTGTATTGGGTCACTACCTTAGTGTTTGTGCCCCTAGGGTTGATAGGGACCTAATTCGACTTATATCACTCAAGGATGATTGCATTTTAAACTTTTGCATCAGCTAGGCACCTTGTCCTAGCCCTAAAATAGGGTAGGAACATAGTGCCATGCCCTGGTCCTAATTAGGACCAGGGAACCACACTCTCATCCTCCCTATTTGGGTCCCCTTTCAAACCCTTTTCCCTATCATAAATGAGTGGGAATTCTAGCTCTGTGTTGGCTCATGTCAGGAAATTAGCAAGTTTTCTGATGGGCAAGTATAAAAAGAGGTTTTCCTCTTTCATTTAGAAAGAAATCAACAAGAATACACAAATGAAATCAATCATTCAAGAAATTGAGAAAGTAATCAATCTTCCTTCAAGCTTAGGAGAAACATCAACGTCAAGATTCAAGCATTAAAGTGGATATCTACATCCTATTTTGTCAAAGACTTCATGAAACCCTAATCCCATGTGGAGACAAACAAAAATTCACAAGGAGGTATATCATTTGGTTTTCAATCATTATTTAGCATCTCCCTCAAAAGGAGAATCTTCATTTATAACAATTGAATTATGTTTTATCTATATTTCATGGTTAATTCCAAACTGGGGTTTGACTTAGACAAGCCCCTATTCCCAGCCTATTTCCTTTTCTTTCTGTGTGCAGGAAACATGTACGAAGTTGTGATCTTCAAAATAGGCATTATTTAGGAAGACTAGAGCTACAAGCGCTCGGATCTCGACATTTTTGGAGCTTTTTTGAGGATCTGATCTGAATCTACATATATTGCTCAGATTTAGGCGCATGCCTCAATCTGATGGTTGTAGCTCATTGTTTCCACCTATTTACCTTTACTTTCAACACTTTTCTCTAATTTCAACATTTCAACTCACCAAAGAGGGCAAACAATTCACACACCCTTGAATCCAATTAGTATTCAGTCCTTATCATTATGGGTTTGTGATTGAATCTATTGGATTCACCCCTCTTTTGAATGTAATGGCAAATTATTGGTTTTCATACATTTAATTGTAGAAACCCTAATTTCCCACCCATGACATTTTGGTGAACATGACTCCTTAAACCTTTAATTCTGATTTATGTTCTCATATCTGAGTGTATATGTAATTAAAAAATTGAAATTTTCATTTACAAGTTTGATTTCCAAGTGACTTTTAAAAATTTAGAGGTTAAATTCAATAAACCCTATTTTTTAAATTTAAAATTGAGCTTGCGAATTGCTTAATTTGGATTATTTATTTCACATCTAAGTATTTTCATTTTACAATTCAAATTTTCACTTACAAGTTTAATTTTCAATCAAATTTAAAAAAATTAGAGATTAATTTCAAACACCCTAATTTTTAAATTTAAAATTGAACATGTGGGTTGTTCAAATTTTGGAATAATTATTTCAAATTCAAATTCAAAATTGTAATCTTAGATCCAATTTTAAATTAATTTTAAAAATTAAGAGGTTATTTTCACACAACCCTAATTTTAAAAATTTTACTACTGGGTTGAATGTTCTTTATGAATGTATATTTTCAAAATCACAAATTAATTTGCTTAATTAATTGAACAATCATTTTTACCCAAATTTGTTACTACTTATGAGATTGCCATTAGTTTTATGTCAAAGTTATACTATATACTCTAGTCGATTATCCATTACCGAAATATTCAGTCGGTATGTACAGTCTAGTCGGTTATAGAAGAAAGCAGTCACAAAACGTAGTATACACCGAGCTGTCTACCGAGTATCTTTACATGTCTACCGAGTAGCAAAGTTGACACACCGAGATCATTACACTGAGTGAAACGTGTTACCAAATTCATTGAACCTGGACATGCATATGAAAACGTGTTACAAGATTGAGGCACATCTAATCGTTATCACATTGGAAATTGCACTTAAAGATTGTGTATGATTTTGAGGTTACCTAACCAATGAAATATTTTGCATGGTTATTCATTCAATAAATTGTGTTTGTAAGATCGAAGCAATGAATTGGATCACCGTCATAAGAAATCTATTTATACAGCATGAGTTAAAGAGTTAAATGTGTGTGCATGAGTGTAAGAAGACTGTTATAGAGACACAGAGGTCACCGAGAAGGTTTTCAGAGAATAGTCGAAGAACAGAGTAAACAAAAGGATTTACCGAGTTACTATATGGGTTATCAAGGTATGCTATAAGCAAGATAATCTATTTTGAGCACATAGAATCTACTATAACATTCCAGATGTAAAGTTGTAGATATTTGTAATGATTTTATTGTAACATTTTGAAGTTGTAAGAGAAACCTTTAACAAGGTAAAAGATTCTAATCAAGTTTGTAAATTGTAAAGCCTCTAACCAGGTGCAACATTTAGATGAAGTGTTGTAAAATCCTTTAGCAAGGTAGATCTAACAGATCTTGTTACTCCTATCAGGGTAAGCTATCAAAAATAGCTAAACATGTAGCTCTAAGTGAGCACTCTTTATTATTGCAGTAGTGAAGTTGTGGGTGCCATCCCCACCATAGTTTTTCTCTCTAACCAAGAGTTTCTGCATAATCAAAATATATGTGTTATGTAGTGAATCATGTATGATTGTTATCTATTTGTTTTAGCTTTATATTATGTTACTACACTATTCGGTTTATGCATAACAGTAAAGATATTGTTGAAGAAATGTTTTAAAGTACTGATTCACCCCTCCCCTCTTAGTACATTAGCTTTCCATATTGGGCCTAACAATTGGTATCAAAGCTTGAATCTTGGAAAAGGGTTTAATTACCTAAAGAGAAAAATCTTATCAATGGAAGGCTATAAACAATCTCGGAGGATTGTATCTGCAAGAAGAGCTAGATCATGCTAATCAAGTGATTACAGACATGCAAAGGCAAATGCAAAAATCTCTGAAAGTGAGAAGAAGATTATCTGATGATTTGTAGGACTCTCAAGAGTTAGTGGAAAAAATTGAGACATCATCTGAGAACAATATATCTGAAGAGATTGAAGAAATGATTGGAGTATTGAAAGAAAAGAACAAAGCACTGGCTGATCAACTAAAAGCAATGAAAAGAGAACATGAACATTTCAGCACACAGATGACTGAAAATCTTGATGCATTGAGAACAGCTGAGGATAAAGTAAGAGATCTAGAAAGAGAGAAACAATAGCTTGAAGTCTTAGTATCTGATAAGAATGATGAAATCATAAGGTTGACTGGAATTCAACAAAACCTATCAGATCAACTAGGTTATGCACATCATGAAGCAATTCTGAAAAATGATGAGAATCAAGCATTGAAACTTGAAGTATCAAGGTTGACCGATGAACTTGAAATAGAGAAGAAATCCAAAGAAACACTGAAGAAGAGCTATGAAACATCAAAGATGTTGGATGAGCAACTGAATACAAGAAGACCCAACAAAGATGCAGGACTCAGTTACAAAGGAAAAGACTCTATTGAGAAAGGAATTCATACTATTGAGAGAGGAAAATAATCAAAGCAAGCTGGAAACAAGAATAACATCAAAAGAAAGAAGCCTATTTGCAACTACTATGGAAATCAAGGTCACATTGCTAACATATGCCAAATCAGAAAAGGTAAGCAACCGAATGCCACTAAGTCTAATGGTTATTGTTACAATTGCAATAAATATGGTCACACATCTAATCAATGTAGGACAAAGTCTGTTAACAATTATCAGAAGGCAAAATTCAAAGGGTTTTGTAAAAACTGCAATAGATATGGACATAGTATCGAGAAGTGTTGGTTTAAGAAAAAGAACTATATGTGGTATGCACACCAAGCAAATGCTAAAGTTTATCGAACTCACATAGATCCTTACCAATAGAATTCTGCAGTACCATGGGATTACAATACAAGGATATGGTGTGAATGTTGTGGAAGATATGGACATATAAGTGCCAACTGTTTTATAAGGTTTGGGATGTACAACTGAAGATCATGGAGAAATCCTGGTATGACATGTTTTCATTGTCACAAAGTTGGACACTTAGCTGGAGATTGCAGAGATCAACTCAGAAAAGACACTAAAGAAATAAAAGAAAAATTAAAGATGATTTGGAAAAAGAAGGAAATTGTGTCAAATGAAGAAAGCACCTTACCTACCGAGTTAGGTGCACCTATTCCAAATTAATCGGCAAAGGTATGAAGGGGCTGCATTCTCTGAAGATTAAAATCTTAATAGTTCCTATTATATTATGTACTAAATTCAAAATCTACATAGTTAAGATGTAATAGTAAGTTTGAAATTCTATCAAAGTCTTTTGAAGCACTTTACAAGAAACCTGTCAAGTCGGTGAATACAGGAAACCTGTCAAGTTGGTAAATGAAGGAAGCTTGGTTACTAGGTTAAAATGAAAAAGGAGAGTAAATCACTTAAAGAGGAACCAAGTACATTTAATGTTTTGACCTAATCCACACGAAGCCCGATAAGGTATTTTGTGTACTTAAAAGCATTTTCATGGTCATTTACACTTACCAAGTTTTTGAGAAAGCAAAGCAAGTGATTCAAAGGCGATCAAACCTCCTACAAAGAAAATTCAAGGTATTTACATCAAATCTCAACACATTGTTAAGCTAGTTTACCGATCTTATCTAGTTGCCATTATCTGCTAAGTATAAAGCGTTTGTCGTTTGAAATCCTGAAACCCTAAGGACTCTTTGCTAGTTTTTATCTGAAATCTACAATGGCGCCCAAGATCCAAGATCCCATAGTTGTCAAGAATGTAGAGAAGCCCTCACTAAAATACTCTTTGACTCCCAAAGTCGCTTCTGAACTGGATGACAAAACTGCCTTTTCACTCATCTCGGATAGAGTGTTACTAGTCGAAGATGTGAGATTCTTCACCAAATATCATGTTGAAGAACTCAGTCATGTTGAAATCAGAGACACCTATGATGAGCTATGTACCGATGGTATATTGACCAACAAGTATGAGCACATCAAAGTCAAGGGATTAACTGAAGCCCTAACCTATCCTTGTGTGTTCAAACCCCAGTGGGTCAAGTTTGTTTTGAGCATAGTTCATGATGATTTCATGTGGCTAGAAGAACAACCATTTAAGATTACCAAGGAAATCATTCATCTGATTACCAGTTACCTTATCTATGATCATGCCCGAGCCTAGAAGATGATATCACAGAAGGAATTGATCGGTTTAACCAGAGTGGCATCTGATTGCAGAGGATTGAAACTGAATAATGTCACAGATGAAGAACTAAAATTTTCCATTAGAGTAATGGGCTACTATTTCTTCCAATCAGAAAGGGAAAATAATGTTCCTTGTGCAGCAGTAGACTTGGCTTACAAAATTGTGAAAAAGGGAATGAAAATTGACCTATGTGAGGTATTGCTGAAGAACCTATTTGAAAATCTGGACACCATCAGGAAGCCGAAGAAGAACAACTTGGCTAATACTCTAAAGTTTGGATCACTACTGGTATGCATGTTTTTCTACTTTGAAAAATTCTTTCCATCAGTCGGTAAAGTTGTTTGGGAGCTACACCGACCTATCACCCATCAGATTAATGACTTCATTAAGAAGTTAAGTGATAATTTAATTGATATCATGGATGATTACTTCAGTAAATTTCAAGAGAAAATGCATAACAGATATAGGATTCCACCCCAGCTAGTAGAGAAATACAAAAATGATATATGTTTTGAAGTTGACACCGATTACTGTTATGTGAATGTTGTGGAACCGAGGACTCAATATTTGTCACCAATGGGTTATGAGATTGATTTTGACATCACAAAACATCAAATTGATGCATTTCTTACATTGCCTAGACATGCTACCGAGCTGAGGTATGGTACCTATGAGGAAGTAAAGGAAAAGGTAAAAATGAATATTGTAGTACCCAAAGCTACAAGAAAGGCAACAAAAATGATAAAAGCATTGTCTAAGAAATTCAGAGAAGACTCTTCCTCTACACCTGTCAAAGGCACCATTGCCATTACTAAAGAGGAATCTGAAGCCCAAGAGGTAGCTATAACACTGAGCGCTGAATTTCCTAAGGGTAAAGTGTTAAAGAGAAAGAAACAGGACACATCAAAAGTTTCATTGACTCCACCTCCAGTAAAATGACCTAACACTAGAGCATCTGCAGCTTCACTGAGTAAGAAGACAAAGAGTGTTACTATTCCTAAGGTAACAAAGACATACAAGAAATCTACTCAGAGACTCATTTTGGCAAAAGAGTCTAGTGATACCGAATCAGAAGATGCAAGCAAATTTCAGATTGTCAAGAGCAAGAATGTAAATATACATAGTGTTGAAAACTTCTGTGCTAATATGAAAGAATATGGTGGATTTGGAGGATTTAGATATGTCAAGTATGAAACCAAGAACAATGATGAAAAGAGACAAATTAAAGAAGTTGTCATCTACACACTTCTAAAGTTCCAGCTAGCTCCATTAGAACTAGCTAAGTCACTTCCAAATGAATTGTATCTGCATATTGATAATAGGTGGAAGTATGCAATGGACTCAGAGAAACAAATCAGAGAAAGAAGTCTAGTCCATCTCTTTCCTGATATGTCAGTAGTTGAAATAAAGGAACATCTGACAACCTACAATTCAAAGTTTCTTGTCAAACAAAGAGCCTTAAAACTGATGAATGGGCTATATATTGAAGTAGAAAATGAGACAAAAGCAAAGTGGCAGGAAATCTTCAAAATCAAGGATGCCAGTGAGCAAGCTATAGTTGAAATCGTTGATGTCATCGAGCATGATCCTGATGTCACCAAGAAAGGTCCTGATGCTACCGAACAAGACCCTACTGACACCATTCAAATAGATGAAGATGTCATGGATACAGAGGCCCCGGAATAGGAAATGATAGAAGGCACTACATATGCAAAACTTGTATCTAGTGAATCCATTTTGGAACAAGTTCAACCTTATCCACCGGTCAAGCAACCTGTCTCAACCGAAACTTAGGATACCGATCAAGGCACTGAAGGTCTCAAGGCAACAGGAGAAGGTACTACTCAAGAAAAAACATCTCAAGCACCTTCTGGCATTGAGAATGTTGCAACTGAGACACCAAAGGACTCTACAGAGGCTAAAGGAACCAATCAAACTGTTGCCTCTACCGAGCAACCTACCGAGGGTAATCAAGCCTCACAAGCAATTGTCTTAGTTCCATCGGTGAAAGGTAAAGAAAAGAAAGTGAGGAAGCATAGTTTTAAAGTTGATTTGTCAAAATCCATAGTGTTGCCCAATGTAGACATAGCAAAATTAAAGGGGCAAGAACTCATTGATTTTGATGAACTGTGCAAAGCAAAGGCCGAACAAGAGAAGCAAATCGCCATTCAAAAGAAAAATAAAGTACTTCAGAAGGTAAAAGCACTCCTAATAGATATGCTACCTAAAGCTATAGTATCAACTGATGCAGCTATCCACATTCAACTAGATGAACTCCTAACAAAGATAGAGACATCTGGAGTAGATGCATCGAAGTATTTGAGCAAGCTGAAAGACAAAGAGCTCACTGCCAAAATGATAGAAGAGGTACAAAAAGCTATAGCTATTGGCAAAGTTAAACTTGTCAAATTTATTGCTGAGTTGACTCCTCAGCTCAAGCACATTCATTATTTATTTCAGAAACTCTGCACATTTTCTTTATTCATTAAAGACATTAAGAATAAAATAGAGGCAATTGAAAAAGAGATCACAGATCTCTCAAATAAGCTAACCACCGAGCCAAATTCAGTTCAAAATTTTTATACAAAGTTACAACAACTCATGGCTCAACAATTGGACTTAAGAAATGAAGAACACAAGATCAAGATGGACATAATGACAATTCAGACATTATTCCTTCCTCATCTTTCATTAGTCCAAGAACAGATCAACCGAGCCACATACTTATCTACTACTCAAGAGGGAAGCACTCTAGATGGCTTAATATCACTATTGGCTGATATTTGAGCACATAATTCTTTAATGGACAGTGTAAAGGATGCACTCTCTATTGCTCTCACGGACACCTGGACCAAGTACAAATCCATTTTTGACCAGTTACCGCCCCCAAATGGAAATTAATTTTTTGATGTTTGTCAAAAATGGGGAGTGATACTATATTTGGGGAGTAATATGTTACAGTACTAGGGGAGTAATACAATATATTTAGAGAGTGATTCAGTATTGAGAGAATGATATAGTATTCAGAGTATAGTATACAGGGGGAGTATACCGAGCAGTGTAAGCACAGAACAAGAACAGATCACCAAGCAGGCAAAACTCAGAATTTTATATAGTATATCGATAAGGGGAGTATATCTGATGTATTATTTTATTGACTATTGTATATACTGTCAGTATAGTCAAATTTTGCAAGTATATAGATTATTGAGTTATAACTTTGAAAGTAGTTTTTGTCAAACATCTCAACTAATGTCAAAAGGGGAGATTGTTACTACTTATCAGATTGCCATTAGTTTTATGTCAAAGTTATAGTATATACTCTAGTCAATTATCTATTACCAAAATATTCAGTCGGTATGTATAGTCTAGTCAGTTACAGAAGAAAGCAGTCACAGAACGCAGTATACACCGAGCTGTCTACCGAGTATCTTTACATGTCTACCGAGCAACAAAGATGACACACCGAGTTGATTTACACTGAGTGAAACATGTTACCAAATTCATTGAACCTAGACATGCATATGAAAATGTGTTACAAGATCGAGGCACATCTAACCATTATCACATTGGAAATTGCACTTAAAGATTGTGTATGATTTTGAGGTTATCTAACCAATGAAATATTTTGCATGGTTATTCATTCAATAAATTGTGTTTGTAAGATCGAAGAAATGAATTGGATCACCATAATAAGAAATGTATTTATACAGCATGAGTTAAAGAGTTAAATGTGTGTGCATGAGTGTAAGAAGACTGTTACAGAGACACAAAGGTCACCGAGAAGGTTTTCAGAGAATAGTCAAAGAACAGAGTAAACATAAGGGTTTATCGAGTTACTATATGGGTTACCAAGGTATGCTATAAGCAATGTAATCTATTCTGAGCACATAGAATTTGCTATAACATTCCAGATGTAAAGTTGCAGATATTTGTAATGATTTTATTGTAATATTTTAAAGTTGTAAGAGAAACCTTTAATAGGGTAAAAGACTCTAATCAAGTCTATAAATTGTAAAGCCTCTAACCAGGTGCAACATTTAGATGAAGTGTTGTAAAATCCTTTAGCAAGGTAGATCTAATAGATCTTGTTACTCCTAACAGGGTAAGCTATCAGAAATAGCTAAACATGTATCTCTAACCGAGCACTCTTTATTATTGCAGTAGTGAAGTTGTGGGTGCCATCCCCACCATAGTTTTTCTCTCTAACCAAGAGTTTCCGCGTAATCAAAATATATGTGTTATGGAGTGAATCATGTATGATTGTTATCTATTTTTTTTAGCTTTATATTATGTTACTGCACTATTTGGTTTATACATAACAGTAAAGATATTGTTGAAGAAATGTTTTAAAGTACTGATTCACCCCTCCCCTCTTAGTACATTAGCTTTCCATATTGGGCCTAACAAAATTTTGTATTGTTTAATTATTTCAAATTTCAAATTCCCAATTTCCCTTCCTTAGTGCATGATTTCTACTACTATTAGTCCAAGCTATAATATCCTTATGAGAAGAAATTCTAGAATTAAGGCTTCCCAAGGTTTAATTATAGAGAAGACGAAGCCTAATTTGGATAACTTATTCCATGAGGATGTTGGTGGTTCTTCCAATCCTACAAATGACCCTGTTTATCCTCATTCTTTTCTTAATACTCATGGTGGATGAATCAATAACTAGGGTTTTCGTTGACCTATTGGCAAAGATTAACAATCAATTCAAAATCTTCAAAAATGGCGAGTCAACAATACCCAAAAAGTGAATATCTACCATTGATTGAGGGATTAAAAAGATTGGTTCAAAGTGATAAAATTGATGTCAATGTGTTGCATGGTATTGCTCATATTATGGATACTAATATTATTCCTATGAAGAGTTGGATTCAAGTCCTTGGTTATACACAACCTCCTAGTCAAGTTAATCATTCTATTCCTATGACTACTCTTATGACTATTTTTCCCACTTACATCTAACATCATGGCTACCTCTACACAAATCATCATACCTACACATGTTAGTCAAAGGGAAAATTCCTCTAATCATAATTACTTCATCCCTCATCTTATGAGTCTTCCATTTATTATCCAATCATCTCCCATACCTACCTATCCTAGTGTCCCACCTCACTATTCTAAAGTTCCCCATTCATTCAACAATGTTACCCCTCCTTAATCCAACATGTCCAATTTCAATCCATCCACCGAAGCTACCATCCATAATCTAGCCCAAACAATGTCTTCCTTACAACAACACATCGCTTCCATGAGTCAATCCAAGTATAATGTGCCCATTATCCAATGACATTGTTCGTGTTGTCCCTCCTAAACATGTAGAAGTACCTCAATTGGAACTTTATAATGGAAAAGGTGATCTCTTAACTCATGTTAAAACATTTCAAACTTTTTGTAGTGACTTTGCTCATGACCAAAGAATTTTGGCTAAATTGTTCACTAAAACACTAAAGGATAAAGCTTTGGAATGGTATTGTTCTTTTCCTCCTTATTCTATAACTTCATTTTAGCAACTGGCTAATGCTTTTTTCAACAATTTCACTATAATATTGGTCCTAAGATTACTTTGACTGATTTGATGCATTGCAAGCAAGGTGTTAAAGATAAAGTGACTGATTTTATTGGTAGATATAAGCATTTGTATTCACAAATTTATTTTCTTGTGCCTGATCAAGATATTCAAAGGATTTTGATTTCTAATTTGCGAAAAGATATTAAGGATAAACTTCTCTTTTCCTGAGTTTACTTCCTTTACGGAGTTGTGCACAGTACTTCACAATTATCACCTTACTATGAGTCAATTAGAACAATCATCTTCAATGGCTCTGAATATTAAAAGTGAAAGCGCTCAACAACCTTTTGCAAAGTTCAAACTGAATAAGGGATTCATCAAGTTCAATGACAACAACAATACTCAAGTAGCAGACACAACAATAGGTGTACCTCCTTTGTCCAAATACTTTAGAAAATAAATCACTCCTATTAATGAATCTTTGCATAGTATTATGTCACAATTGTTACAAAGGAATGTTTTGAAGCTTCCTTTTATTAAACAGATTGACACAACTAAGCCTTTATGACCCACCTTTGATTCCAAATCTTTTTGCCAATATCATTGTCAACCTAGTCATGACACTAAAAAGTGTTATTCCTTAAGAAGTAAAATTCATGACTTGATTGATAACAATACCATTTCTATGAAAGGTGTGAATGATGAAGGAAATAAATTAGTAGCTCCTCCTAATTACTGATCCTTTACCTTCCCATTCCACTAATGTGATTAAGACTGGTCACCTTTCTTTCTCTCCTAATGATCTTAGCCTTGAGTCTAATAATGTGGTTAACCTTATTGATAAAACTCAACCTCATAAGGACTTATGCATTACATTTTATCCTAGTGAGACTATTAAGGCACCTAAGGGCCCATTATGTTTCACTACAACAATCAAAGACATACCCTCGCCACCTATTACTTTTATGATACCTAAATCAATATAGTTTTGTATTTTACTTTGCAAAGTTTGACACACATTAGTAGAGTGACCATAAATTTGATGATATTTACAAAAATAGATTTTCCAAGATATTGTGTGTATTTAGTTCTTCTTTTAGGCCATAGAAGAGAAATTAAATTGGTGTGAAGAAGATGAGACAAAACATTATCTTGTTGTAATTCCAGATTGGAATAAGAATATGTATATTCACTAGACAATGGAGGAGATGTTGACAAATGAAGAGGTTGGAAATCTTTCTTTTCATTAGAAAAATATATTTCTCATGACTTTAAAGACTTTGTTGCACACATCCTAAAACTTGTCCATTCTATCCATGTGTAGGATTGGGAGAGGGTTTTCTCTTAGGTGGAATTGGATTGAATTTTAAAGAGGCCCAATCAATATATATACATGTATTAGGATAAAAATTTTGAGTATCAAATTTAGTCATCTTAGATTTTCTACAAAAAAAGGTATGAAATCTAATGACCCCCAATCATCCTCCAAGAGTTCTTCTCTAAGAAATTATTTAGTAGGAGATGGTGTATTTGTTTGAATTAGAGAGAGGATTGTAGGAAATAATAATGTATATTGTGCTTCAATTTGTATATTCTTGTCAGCTTCCAAAGAAAACATTTCATTATTATATATGTAAGGAACTTCATGATAATCAAGTTGACAATTCACCCCATCTTTAACAACAATTTTAGATTTTTGGTGAGGTTGAGAGACATCTAGATGGAGGTCGACAACAACCTTAGGCTCTTCAACAACATAAATAATATTTATTGGATCCTGGTTAGAGAGCATTAAAAACATGATGAGAAATGGTATTATCCTCTTGTTCTAAATTATCTTCATGACAAACCTTAGGAAAGGGACAATCATGTCTCATTGATACTTCATCTATAGGGGAAAGAATATTGAGGAGAGGTTCTATTAAAGGAATTTTCACTCATATCACCTTCTTTTACCATAATATCATCCTTTTTCACCAAGATATGCTCATGAAGGAGGAACATATTAAGAGAATAATCCACACCATTCTCAAATGGTTCATCCCAAAGAGGGAGATAATTGAAAGAAGTGTGAACAATATTTTCTTGCATAAATATGTCCTCTTTAGGGAGGGAAACTTTGGGAAAGGAATCATTGAAAGGCTAATAAAGGGGATTTTCATATATCTTAAATCCTTGCAACTTAAGAGCATCTTCTTTCAAAAATAAATTTGACATTTTTCTAATTTAAGAAAAAGGAAACTTGCAATGAAAGAAGTGAATGTAATGAAATAAAGCATAAAGGGACTAGTCTAAACACACATAACAATGCATGAAAGAACCGGTTTTTGTTGTTGTTGTATTTTTAGTATTTTGAAACATGCAAATTAGAAGATGTAATAGAAGAATGAACTAGATCTGAAAACACGATTAAACAATTATGCAACCCATAAGTCAATTTTAAGAAACTAAATTAGGATTTTTATAAATTTAACCTCTTAATTTATGCTTTTAATTAAAAATTTAATCTATGAGTGAAAATTTGAAATCCAAAATGCATACAAATCAAATCTGGGAGCACGAATCAGAAATTAGCATGAAAGAAGTCGGGTTCACCAACATGTAGAGGTGTAATTTGGAACTATAGCTTCATGAAGTAGGATAAGACTACCAATTAACCAAATTAGCCAATAAATTGAAAGAGGGGTGAATCCAATAGATCTAGCCTCAATCCAACTAAGGAAAGAGCCAAGATTTCTAATTAGATTCATTGGTTAGGGTTTTATTCCCCCTTTCCAAGTTGAATTGTGAGAATGTTGGAATTGGGATGAAACGAGGAATTTTTGATGTAAATTGGCAGAAATAGTGATCTATAGATATCATACGGAGCTACTGCCTTGGATCTAGGCAAAATAAGATGTCACAGATCGGTAAAAGCACAAAGCTTTGTCACACTTTCATAAAGGAAATGGCCAATGTTGATTCAACTTTTTAAATTGAATCAATAGAAACTGAAATATATTTTTGAATTTTTAAATGATGTAAATTAATAAAATGTATATTTTTTATGTATTTTATGTTTGTAATTTTTAAAAAAAATTAAAAAAACTATTTGAATATACTTTCTTGTAAAGTAAACACTATAATTTAGTTGTTGATAAAATATTGAAATTGAGGTTACACGAGGTGTCACACTTTATGTAGTAAATTTTAACTTTTTCTCTTCAATTTTTTTGTGCATATTGATAACTTGAAACTTTAGTGCAAAAATATATTTTTAACTATTTTTTATGTATATACATTTTTCAATAAATTTGAAAAGTTGCATGTACTAGAATATAATACTTTCCATTTTGCTTCACCTTTTTTCTTAATTATTTATCCAAATTAGAAAATAATTATATTATCTTGAAACAAAATCTTTTCTCTAGTGCATTTATTTTTTTCAAAAATTTTAAATAAATTTTAGTACTTTTCCTTTACAAGATAATCAACCTTATAGTTTAGTGTTGATGACCTACATTCAATAAAAATAAATATAAAATATAAAAACTAAATAAAATATTAAAAGATGTATATTTTAAAAAAATCACTTATAGATCTATAAAAGGGTATTTTTTACATTTCAAAAAAATGCTATTTATAAGAGTAGGAGTTGTAGAAACATCAAGTTTTTCAAAAAAGAAAATTGGTAATTAGACCCAAAGTGGTATA
Organism: Cryptomeria japonica; assembly: GCF_030272615.1. Lineage (NCBI taxonomy): Eukaryota > Viridiplantae > Streptophyta > Pinopsida > Cupressales > Cupressaceae > Cryptomeria > Cryptomeria japonica. Next base: position 185,304,856 of record NC_081413.1, read on the forward strand.
AAATATAGATTTAGCAGACAATTCAAATTGGAAAATTTGCGGTCCATGCATAAGATATCTATAATGCATCTCTATAGACCATATGTTTGACTAAAATTATGTTTTAGTTAGAATTACTTAAATTCACTTGTGTTGATAAGTTGACCTAAAACATGACACAATTTTGTGCTTTTACTCGAATCTATTCCTAGATGTTTGACCTAATTTGTCAAGACTAGGGCGCATCAATTTGTCATGGTCCTCCAAATTTTTCACCTCCAAAATTTGAACGTGTTTGTCTTTTTGAACTTTGTCGATCCTCCTGAACACAACTCTATGCTTGTTTCCTATACACAAAAAGAAAGGAGATTTTTTTGGGAATAGCCCTTGTTTAGGAATTAATCTTGAATGAAACAATGTAAATACTTGTAATGGTGGAAAAATGGTGAATGATAGATATAGAAGGAAACTACCCTTTCCCTCAAAGAGAGATGAGAGTTTCACTATTGATTACCATTCAAGAAATTTTCATCATGTTACATTAGAAAGAGGAGAGGATAGTTCACTAGATTCAATCTCTCCACATGAAGATGGTAGATTGAATTTTAAATGAATTGGGAATGTTAAGTTGATCCCCTCTTCCTTGTTTGAAATGGAAAGGAAATTGATTGAATTATGTAGTGCTAAAGTGACAAAGAATTGATTATAACTTGAGATCGGAATATGGGATGAAGTTGTGCACCTGAATCTGGAAGTGATATGTCGAGACGAAGTCATCCTATAAATTTGAGGAAAAGTTTCTCAAACTGTGGTGGGAATGTCCATGATCCTCCAAAAAATCCATGAAATGAAAAGGGTTTTTCCGCCTCCGCAAATGGAACCCAAATCCAAAAGTACAGTTGCGCAACTGCAACCTACACATAGAAAAGAGAGGAAAATGGGTTGGGATAAGGGGTTTGCCTTTAGGTCAAACCCCAGTTTTGGAATTAACCAAGTAATAAAAGAAAGTACTTGCAAGTAGATGTAAATGAAAGACTGAATTGTAAATTACCTCAAGGGAGGTTATAGTAGCAATATTGATAGAAATGCTTCTGTGGAATTGTATGTTGGAATCAATCTACTCTTCAATGGTTGAATCATTGACTTGAAGGCAACACCTAGCCTTCAAGGGAGACTTGAGAATGCTAAATGCTGGAAGAGAATGCTTGAATTCTTGAATTCTTGTGCAACTTGAATATCTCCAACTTCGACCTATCCAACTTATGAAAATGAGAGGAGAAATTCCCCCTTAAATACATGTTAGTGGATATGAATTTCATCACGGGCTGACATCGGGGGAGTTTCCCGCCCGATGCACAACCAACAATGCAATTGTAGGAAGGGTCTTGCCCCAAAATAGGGTAGGGATAGGGGCACCATGCCCCTGTCCAGGGAGGACAAGGGTACCATTCCCTTATCCAAGGGGGGAATGGCACCACGCCCATGTCCTACCCCTTTCTCTAGGGTAGAGTGTAGACGAGGTGATGCAGAGGTCAAGGAATAAGCTATTTTCACAAGCTACGCAATATCTGGTCTCCAATCAAGCTAGAGGATTCAAACTCACATGCATGAGGACCCTAAAGAAGCTAAAAATTGCTAGGGTCACAATTTTATGACTCTACATTTATCCCCCACTTTAGCATGAGTATAAGCATACACTAATACTACCAGTAAAGTACAAGGAAACAAGATTGAAAGACTTTTACCACGTCAAGGAGGCAAGATGCGCTAAGCCCCCAGTGGACTTAGGATCTTACGACTTCGATTGACAAAGTAAAAGGGAAGATTGAGAAGGGGAGAACCATGACCGCAAGTAGAAAAATTCCCTTCACTATGAGTCATGAAAGCAAGGATACAAAAGATTACAAAGAAAAACAAGGTTCACTAAGTAATTATAAGTATCGCAAGAAGGAAAGTATGAGCAGAGTGTATTCCCCCACATTAAAGCAATCACACATGCCTTATCGGGGGTGATTTCTTTAAGGTAGGATACACCCAAGAAAGAGAAGGAAAGAGACCATGTTATCACAAGGATTTAGCCCCCAATCAAGGTATAAACCCAAGGATAATGAACACAAAACATGAGGTAGTATCACTTTCCTCGAGGCCAGCATGTTGTATGATAACTCATGTATATCATGTATGTATACGCATATAATAATCTTCATTCCCCAAAGAAGAACACTACATTAGAAGAAAGGGAAGAGGGGATGTCTTTTCACTCAACTTGAAAGAGACCAAGAGAAGATCTCAATGGTTTGCATCATCCCCAAGTAGAGATTAAGGGAACAATAGAAGAACAAGGATACATATAGAAGAATGGTCACAAAAGAGAAAGAAAGGAGAAAGAGAAAGATTCATTGTGCTAATATTGCTAATCTAGCATGACATCTACCTCTTGATCTTGTTGATCACTATTATGAGAAGGCAGACAACGCGCCATAGGAGTGATATCAAGCACAACAGATGGAGCTATCACACGATCCAAACAAGGACTATGCTCATGTTGTAAGTCACTTTGTTTGATTCTAGGAGCTATATTTAGGGTTTGTGAAAACTCATTTGATAAATGTTTGTCTACATCAACATAGTCATACTCACTATCAGAAGCATTAGGAGTTGTATTACCATTATTAACAACATTTTCACCCATTTCGTCATCTAAGTTTAGAGAAAGAGGATCAAGTACACGAATAGAAGTAAAACCATCATATGTTTTATGCAACTTATGATTTGGAGATGTTGGTTGAACATCTTGCTTAGGAGAAAAGGGAATCATGTCAACTATCAAAGTCTGAGGAGATTGAGTATTTTGAGGGATAGCTTCATGAGATCGAATACGGTGTCTTCATCGGTGTTCTCTCGCACAACACTTCCGTCGAGTCTTAGTGGAAGGCTAAGAAGGAGGAGGAATACTTGCAAAAGTAGGAATGTTTCTCTCCTTGATAGTGGAAGGTTTAGGTTGAGGTAGTTTAGGTTGAACAAGAGGAGAAGAAGGCCTCTTCTCCTGATAAGAGGAAGGAGGTGGAACTACACCATAGAAAGGAGGAATATTAGGTGTAGGAAAGAGACAAGATCCATCATGAGAAGGAGGTATAAGTCTGATCTTAGGAAGAATATTGTTGTTCTACTTAAGAGAATGTAAAGTCACATCCATAGGTATAGGTTAATGATCTTCCTTAGGAGGGAGATTAGTTCTATCTGAGTGACATTGAAAAAGAGCATCACTGCTTGATGGAAGAGATTGAAAATGTTTAGGCCAAAAGAGATCAATATAAACACCAGGGCTTCTTTTGGATGGATGAAATAAGCTATGGTTCACGGTTATGATTTTTCCACTATGAGGAAATTTGATACACTTGTGGATTAGAGAAGCAATAGCCTTCATGGAAGATAGTGAAGGATAACTTCACAAAAAATTGCTCAGAAGAAGGTATGATAACAAATTCAACATCTGGTTTTTTATCAACATTTATTAGATGCAAAGGTAACAAGTTCATGGGCGGAGGTTCAAATTTTTTTGGTTTTCAGAACAGGGTGGGAGGAGGCTTGAATTTTCTTAGGGTTCAGAACAGGGTTTCAAGGAATGGAAGATGGCGACAAGATGACAATGTAGCATGGTAGGGCAGGGCAAGGCATCAAAGCAAGGTTGCAGGGAACAATAGATGGTGGCAAGGTTTCAGTGTCCCCCATCAGGCTCGCCAAGGACAGTCAAAGGATGCCCCTCATTCTAGCCAATATTCAAAATTTTACATTAACCCCTTTGTCAAAATCTTTAGGGCCAAACCTTACATTAAACCGGTTTCAGATTTACCCTCAGGAAACTGATGGTTAAACTGTTTCACATGTCTATAAGATCAGCTAGATAGCCCTGACACTTTTTTCAATAGTCCTCTTGCTCGTCCGACCTGCTCATCTCACTCCCATCCCCATAAAGAAATTGGCAACCTTCAGAATCATTTGAACTCCAACACCTGCATCCAGGGAGCCTCTCTCAACCATGGGGCTTGTATGATCCTCAGGGGACACCCAGGCCACCGTCCACCTTCATTCCGGTGGGAAAAAAAATTCAAAATTCATTTGGGAGGGAAAAAAAAATCAAAATTCATTTGGGCGGGAATTTTTTTTTCAAAATCCCACCAGAAAGCCTCCATTTTTGAATCCATTCCGAACAAAACTCCAAAAGAAAACTAATTTTTGACATCTACGAAGACCCTACCAAAGCATTTAACCATTTCATAAAAATGGGGTTTGTGGCATCAAGACATCGCATTGGATAATGCTGAGGTCATTTGCAAATATCAGTAACAATTAGGCCACTTTGTGAATTCCTATAGTGGTCATGAGCACCCAGAGCTTTTAGTCTGTAAAAATCATTGCTCAGATCCTCTTATGTGTCCTCCCTACCAACATGAGGTAGTTATGTCTTCCAATCATGTACAATCATGTAATGATCCCTCTAAACCTTAGGATGCCTTTGAACCATCCTATGTTCAATGGATTAATCAGCTGATACATTTTTTTATCATATATAATTGGATCCTTTATAGTTATAAATCTGCCTCCATGCCCACACCGGCTCTCTGATCATGTGACAAAACATCTGATGACAGAGAAGCTACAGTTTAGGACATAATATTCAACTAATCCCCAATCGATATCCAGAATTTAATGCAAAGATTATCAGTTTTAGGGATAGCTATCTCAAGTAAGTAGGGTCATATCCAGGAAATAGCAGACAATATCTTGTCCACTCTAGCTACCACTATGATTGAGGAAATTGTAGAAGAGGAAGATGTTAGTATGACAAATGTAATGTGTCCCTTATGAGAAACAAGGTGCGTTTGTTCATCTCTTGACATCTCAGATAAAGGGGAACTCCCCTCAAAAATTAGGAAGGAAGAAGTGGAAACCATTTCACAAGATGGTGAGGAATTTTTATTTTTTATTTTTGACTATGCACAATCCTTATCAGTTGAACAGAGCCCTCGTTTGAAATTAGATGGCTTTACAACCCCAAAAAAGAGAGGTAGGAAACCAAACTCTGTGAAAATTCAAGAAGAAATAGAGGCAAGAGTTCAGAGTACCTTAGATGGAAAATTTAAAGTATCAAAAAGAATTACAAGGAGTGCAAAAGGAACTCCCTCTTCACAATGAAAATGATTTCTTAGAATGTTAGGGGTATTAATGCCTCTGACAAAAGAGGGAGAATCAAATCTCACCTTGATTCTTCAAAGGTAGACATTTTTTTACTTCAAGAAAAAAAGCTATCACAAGAAATGTATCACAAATCAGTGACCAAATGGACACAATTTGGATTGGCCCACATGCAAGGGGTTGGGGCCTTGGGCGGTCTACTTATATTATGGAATCCTAAAAAAGTTCAAGTTCACTTAATAGATCAAGGCCTTAACTGGCAAATGTTGAAAGCAGTATGTTATGACATGACCTTTACGATATTTAATGTTTATGGCCCCATCCCCACTCTGGAAAAGAAAGGTCTATGGGACAAACTGACTTAATTACTCCAATAAGAGGATGCACATAATTTCATCATTGGACGAGACTTTAATGCAATCTTGTCTCATAAGGAAAAACAAGGAGGAATCTACCCATCCCCATGATCTATGCAGGATTTTCTAAATTTCACCATAGAAAACAACATATTAGATGTGATCCCCAATAACGGTCTCTTTACTTGGACTAACAGGAGATCAGGCTTCCTTCAGATTGTAGAGAGACTAGATAGGTTTTTTATTCCTTTGGAATGGCGCCTCAATTAGGTCATTTATCATTCAGACATTCTCCCCATTTTTGAATTAGATCACTTTCCAGTCCAAATTATCCTGGAATGGCAAAAAAAGAACCCCATGTTAGTTTATGGCTCCTCCTTTAAGTTTGAGCACATGTGGTTTAGATACCCACATTTTCAGGCTTTACTAAGACAATGGTAGGTTTCTGCCCCTGCATGTAGTGGAACAAAGATGTTCCAATTTTTTAAGAAACTTCAGTTTATTAAGATCCAAGCTAAGGAATGGAATAGAAAGATTTTTAAGAATGTCTTTGCTAAAAAAAAAATCATTGCTCAACAACTGGAAGAAGTTAACCAAACCATAATTTCCAAGGGTTTGGACCAACTCCTGCACTCTACATAAAAGGGCCTTCAAAGTGAGTGGGAAGAGGTCTGTAAGAGAGAAGAAGAATACAAGAGATAGAAATAAAGAGAACTCTAGTTGAGATAGGGGGATAAAAACACAAAATTCTTTCATGCTTCCACAAAACAAAGAAAAGCATCTAATGTTATATTCTCAATCAAGCATGAGGATTCAGAGCAATTGATTCAAAATTTAGCAGATATCCAAGAACAAGGAGTTAATTTTTGTAAGAATCTCCTAGCCCCACCACATTCTAATTCAGATCCCCCTTTTTGGAAGGACAATGTTGAGCTTCTACTGTAGTCTATTCCACCTCTAATCTCTGACCAGGACAACAGAGCCCTTCTGGCCCCCTTCACTTTGAAAGAAGTCCGCAAAGTGGTATTTTCCCTTTCCCCAAATAAAGCCCTAGGTCTAGATGGATTCACCGCCCTCTTTTTTCAAAAGTGTTGGGATATGATTGGTTTTGACCTCTTAGAGGTAATGGAAGAATCCAGGAAAAAGGGGTGATATGCTAAAAAAAATTAATGCAACAAATATTGTTCTCATCCCAAAAACCCCTTCTCCTTCTTCATTCATAGAGTTTAGACCCATTTCTCTTTGTAACACAATATATAAGATTGTAACTAAGGCCATTTACCTTAGAATGCACTTCCTTATACCTAAGATCATCTCAGAAGAACAAGGGGGGTTTGTCCAGGTAGGGAGACTATGGATGGAGCCCTAGTTTAGCATGAGGTCTTACACTTTGTCCATGAGAGCCAACAAGAAAATTTTGTTATCAAACTTGATATGATGAAAGCATACGACCGGGTTAAGTGGGAGTTTATTTTTAAAGTATTATCAAAATTAGGCTTCTAAAACAAATGGTGCAAATGGATCAAAAATTGTATCTCAAGCGCGCATTTCTCTATTCTAATAAATGGTCATCCCTTAGGTTTTTTTAGGGTACATAGTGAATAAGACAAGGCGACCCTTTGTCACCCTTTCTCTTCATTATCATGGCAAATGCCTTGAGCATATACATCAATTTTCAATCTTCAAAAGGGCTTTGGCTTGGGGCCACCCTTCCAGGTACCTCAATAATAGTAACTCACTCTCTTTTCGTTGATGACACATTATTATTTGGTAAGTCTTCTCTAAAAGAAGCTAAGCTCATCAAGCAAACTCTAGATATCTAATCTTCTGCTTCGGGTCAGAAAATTAATGCTGCCAAGTCTAATATTTTCATTTTCAACACATCTCCAATCATATCATTAAGAATATGCAAGACTTTGGGCTTCTTAATGGACCAATTGCCATCCTCCTACCTTGGCATCCCCTTTTTTATGGGATCAAACAAACCATCCTAATGGTCTGCTATCATTGGTAGAATTCAGGCACAAATCTCAGCTTGGAAAGTAGGGTGGCTTTCACGATTAGGTAGAATCCTGCTTATCAAGTTAGTGCTAACAACAATACCGAACTATTACATGTCTGTCCTCAAGTCTCCCTCATCCATCATCCAACAATTGCAGAAACTCATTAGAGATTTATTATGGAGCAACAATATGACAAATGAAAGGAAAATCCCCTTAACCTCTTTGGAAAATATGTCATGTCAAAAATCCCAAGGGGGTGTGGGACTCCACAATTTGGAGCACCGCAACAAGGCCTTTGGAGGGAAACTGATCTGGAAAATGTACACCAACCTGGTTTCCAAATGGTGCTAGATTATGCAAGCTAAATATTTGGACAACACCCAACCATCAAGAGTATTGACACTTTTAGACCCTCCAATGGGGTTTTCTATTTGGAATTTCATGATGGATTCAAGGAATCTAATATCTAAGTATGTCTCATGGGAAATCCACAATGGTCTCAGTGCTAACTTCTGGACAGACTCATGGTGTGGCCATCCTCCTATTGCTAAATTGGATAACATGAAAGACATTATGAATACAACTATAGCCCATTGGGGTACAAAATTGAGTGACTATGTGTCTGCTGTAGAAATTTTTTCAGGGAAAATAATCTAGAAAGACCCTACTCTTCTCCCAATATCCTTCCAGCAATCTTCCTCATTGGCCAATATTCTATTGAATAGATCAGTTATCATGTCTAACAAAGATGATGTGTTATTTTGGGCAGCTTTAGAATCAGGGCAATACTCAATCAAAGAAGGTTACAATGCCTTATAGTAGGGTTGCAGTAGTAAGGTAAGTAGTCGAGCATATTATTTCTATTGGAATGACATTGTTTTACCAAAAGCAGGTTTTTTTGCATGGCTAACATTGAATAAAAGAATCTTAACAATAGAGAGATTAGTAAAACTAGGCATTTCACAAGCTTTTAACTGTGTATTTTGTGACTTAGATGAAGAAACAGTTGATCATTTATTTCTACACTATTCTTTCGCCTCTCAATGTTGGTTCTTCATCATGAATAAACTCCAAGTCATGCTGCCCTTTTCAAAATCACTGTGGGATATGTTTAACTCTTGGCCTCTTTTATTTTCTACATAAACCTTCTCAAGTATTTGGAAATGTGCTCCTGCTCACACCATTTGGGCAATTTGGTGGGAGAGGATCAAAAGGATCTTCATAAAAACATCCTCCTTTCTGGATAAAGTTCTGATCAAACTGGAAATTTGATTGCAGAAATAAAAAACTCTTCGCTTACTAATTCCAAGGACATCCAGTCATTTACCTAGTGGGATAAGGCAATTGAAAAATCTTGGCATGGTATCATTTTACCAATAGGGATTCCCCCAAACTGGTCTTCAGTCCATGTGAAAGACCGATCGTCCATCAAATGGACACCCCCAACTCCGAATTTTTTTAAGATCAACTTTGACGGCTCTTCTCGTGGAAATCCAGGGAAATCGGCAATTGGAGTTTGCATTCGAGACCACTTTGGCAAAATGCATGCTTTCCAAGCTTCACCAATCCCTTCAGGCACGAATAACTTGGCGGAAGCAATTGCCTTACTAGTTGGTCTGGTGTTAGCAAGGAAGTGTGGCCTCCCTAGTATACACATAGAAGGGGATTCTTTAGTAATTATCAACTCAATTACTTCAAAAATATCTAAGACATGGCAACTATCTTATGTTCTGAAGCACACCTTGGATCTTCTCGACACTTTCTTGGACTACTTTGTTAGTCACACACTAAGAGAGGGAAACTTTGTTGCTGACATGTTAGCAAATATGAGCTGTGATGGCATCTCCGTGGAGCCAGTCGCAATTCCTACTAAATTGTCTTCTTTTCCCAAATTGCTCGAATTAGTACAAAAGGAAAGTACAACAATCTTATCACAAGATTCTTATTAAATACTCACATATAAGCACATAACCGGTGCTGGTGATCAAGAAGGATGATAGGACACTCGCATTAATGCTCTTAAACAAATTTTGCAAATGGTATGTATGGAACTTTAGTGCAAAGTACTCGAGGATTCTCAATATGTCACTTCACACCGGGCAAAACAGACTTAGGCCTCTCTCACATCCCCTCGACTATAATATGGGCACAAAATTAATGCAAGAATCACAAACATGATCCTAAAATCTGATCATTTATTGCACTTTGAGATGGTAATTTTTGTTTATAAATGGAACTAGCTTTCTCTTACACACACAGTTCTCAGCCAAAATTTTCAAAAATTTAAATTTTTGAAGTATTACAGTGCTCTACAATATGGAAAATGGTTCTTGTGGAGGATGTAGGCCAATTCATTGGGAATATATGCCATGGAATGACCAGTTCTCAGTGCAAATTCCAGAATCCTTGGCGGCTTTTCACGAACACATCACTAATAGGGACCTCGACCATTTTTTTTGTTACACAATCCACAATTGAGAAGGGTTGTCAAAGACTTTATCGGTGAGGAGATGCTATCCCCATAAGCTAAAAGGATTCTATATCCCCATCAACTTCTCAGTTCCTTTCTATCAAATGCTCTGGATCTTCTGCAATCTATTCCTTTGCTAGAATTAGTATTCTTCAACTTGGTAAGACAAGATATGCTCCCCTCAGCCTTGATCCATGAAGCCCTGAAAAAATATAATCTATGGTAGGGGTCGACTCTCCTTGCAGGCCTATTTTTGCATCACTTCATTCAATCTAGCCATGCTTACATGGTACTCTATGACCAAATTAAGCATGGCCTTGAATGGCAAAATTTTTGCCATGTGAAGAATGACCTCTATCAATTCGACAGACAATTGGATGACCACATTGTACATAGGGTCAAAATTAAAGTTGGGGCTCTAATGGAAATCCTAGAAATAGAAAATGTTGACACTTGTTTGCAAATATCGCAACCTATGGAAAGGGGTTGGACCACAGATAGGGTTCCTGACCTCAATGTACCAGCGCAGGATGAAGCCACGGGATGGACTTCGTCCTCTATGCCCATCATCGATGCCCCCACAAATCAAACCCAGGAAGACACCACCATGGAAGAGTAAATTCATTCTGGCATTATTTTTGCTATCCATAAATTGCTTCTTTTTGATGGATGGAAAATCTAATGATAACCAGTGTGACACTATGTTCTGTCTGCCCCTAGCCTTTCGATGATTGGCTCTTGCTTTTATTTCCATTAGTATTTCAGAACCAGTAGAGGAACCCTTTTTGCTTGATGACTAACACTTGTATTGGAGGCTTTTCTTTTTATGAACCGGTCATCAGGACTTCATACCGGTATCAAAGCACTCATACGACAAAATCGACAATTGGTTGTCATAGCTCTTCAGTGCTCTGACATTCAGAGCCACGCTTCTGAGTCGTCATGGTAACCGGTTAAGGGGATCAGTTATTTATGATTTCCTCAGGTCTCGCCCCAACTGTATATTCTAATTTTGGCCCCTAAGCGACTCACTCTATGAGCAGTCCCTATCTATCTCTCGGGATTGGGTGGCTTCTTCTCTTTGCCTCCTTTCCTCTTTTTCATTGTATCTAAGCAAGCATATAGGGTTTTCTTCCTGGTTCTTTCCCTATTGATCTCTTGAATCAGTTTTCTTTTTATTATTATATATCAGTGGCTTGCCACTTTTGCCAAAAAACAAAAACAAATTCAACATCCATGAATTTAGTATGGACTTCAATAGGAAGGGTGATATAACCAATGGTAGGACAAGAGAATTGATCAAATAACTTCACAGTTACATTAGAAGTATCATATATTGGTTTATGCAATCGTAAAGTGAAAAGATACTCTCTAGTTATGACATTAACCATGCAAGAGGGATCAATCAGAGCACCACGACAAGGGATATCCTTAACCTTTACAACTATGTATAAAGGGGCATCAGGTGCTATAATGGTCTTGCTAGGGTCAAATGTGATACAAGGATCCTTAGGCATATCTTGTCTTTCTACCATATTAACCAAGTTTGGATCCATAGAAGTGAATTCTTCAGAAGAGATAGAATTAAGCACAATCTCTATGATGTTAGACATATGAGATGGTAAGGGATCAGTGAAAATCTTAAGATTTTGATTAGGAGGAGCTACTGATTTATTCCCTTTATCATTCACACCTACCATAGATATCGTATTATTATCAATCAAGTCTTGAATCTTATTCTTCACTGGAAAAGATTTTTCAATATCATGGCCAAGTTGACGATGAAATTGGCAAAAGGAATTGTTATCAAAATAAGTAGATGCAAGTTTAGAAGGATCAATTTTTTTTATAGGAGGAAGTTTGACAATATTTTTGTGAAACAACTGAGACATAATACTATGTAAAGATTCATTCAAGGAAGTAAACTGTCTTTCTCTTTGGAAACATTTAGAAATAGAACGTACACATGTAGCATTCGCATGGTTGTTGTTGATTGGATCATTGAACTTGATGAAGCTTTTTGTTGGTTTTAACTTCACAAATGGTTGTTGAACACTCTCTCCCTTATCACTTGGAAGCATAGGAGTGGATTGCTCCATTTGACTCACAGTGAGTTGATAATTGTGGAGTGTTGTGCACAACTGTGGAAAGGAAGTAAACTCATACAAAAGAAGCTTTTCTTTGATATCTTTTTGTAAATTAGAAATGAAAATTCTTTGAATATCATTATCAGGTACATGAAAAGAAATTTGAGCACACAAATACTTATATCTACCAATGAAATCAGTCACTTTTTCTTTAACACCTTGTTTACAATGTGTTAAATTAGACAAAGTGATTTTAGGACCAATGTTGTTTTGAAATTGTTAGATGAAATCATTTGCTAGTTGTTGAAAGGAAGTGATAGAATAAGAAGGCTAAGAGAAATACCATTGTAAAGCCTTATCTCTTAGTGTTCTTGTAAATAGTTTTCCAAGTAATCATTGATCATAAGCAAAATCAATACACAAGGTTTGAAATGTTTTGATATGCATAAGAGTATCACCTTTTCCATTATAGAGTTCCAATTAAGGGATCTCAACATGTTTAGGTGGCACGACTTTAACAATATCAAGAGAAAGTGTGATCACAACATTGAAGGTGGGCACACTAAACTTGGATTGACTCATAGAAGCAATTTGTTGTTGTAAGGAAGACATGGTTTGAGCAAGCTTTTTAATTATCCTTTCGGTGGAAGAATCGATTTTAGATATAGGTGATTAAGAAGGTGGTGTGATGTTATTTAAAGAAGGCATGGACTGAGAATAAGGTGGTGGTACATTATGATAAGTAGGCATTGGTGATGATTGGGTAGGAAAAGGGACACTTAAAGGAGGAATAAAGTTGTTGAAGGAATTGTCCCCTTATGTCACACTGATTGGTTGAGGAATAATAGGAACACTCATGGAAGACATAGGTAACAATGGAGGATTAAATGAAGAAGAGGGATTTCCCCCATGGAGACTTGTTGTAGGGATGACACTTTGAGTTGAAGTAGCCATGATGTTAGATGTGAAAGTAGGAATACTAGTCATAGGAGTAGTCAAAGGAACATAGGAATTGAGTTGTGTTGCAAGTTGTGAATAACCTAGGGTTTCAGCACAACTCTTGATAGGAATGACATTAGAATCAACAATATGTGCAATGGCACAAAATATATCAATTACATTCTTATCACTTTGAAGCATGCATTTAAGACCTTCAATTAATGGAAGAGCTTCACTAATACGATATTCTTGGAACATCCATTGTTCAAAGCTATCAAATTAATTGTCCAATGTAGAAAGTTCATCTAAAGAAACCCTAGTTAAAGCTTCTTCTTCATCATGGGATCCATCAATGGGGTGAATAGGCACATGATTAGGATGAGAAGAATTAGCATGATCCCCATTAAAGAAGTCACCCAAAATAGGCTCCATATCCTCGATAATTAAACCTTGGGAAGCCTTAATTTTAATACTTCGTCTAACGAGGATAGGATAGGTAGGACTAATAGTGGTAAAACTCATGCACTAGAGGGAAAATTTGAAGTTTGAATTGTGGAACAAAACTTACAAAATTGAGTAATGCAAAATGTAAGGAAATAATGATTACACACTTTGAACTTTGTTGGAGGAAGGGAATGACACAATTTCTAAAAATGAAAGGAAATTGAAATTTTAAAATTAGGGCCAAGGGAATACCATTTAATTTTAAAATTAGAATTTTTAAAATCAGGGTAGACTATAATTAACCTATTAATTTAAAAAAATTTCTTGAAATTTGAAATGTTGAATTTTGAAGGTATTTCCGATTCTAGAGGGATAAAAAATTGATAAAATCCACCAATCTTCTAGATTTAGGTTAGTAAATACAATCATAAAAGCGTCCCAAAATTTTGGGAAAAAAACTGAGGACCGTGGCGGGAACGCACATGGTCTGACCAACTTTTTTCAAAATTTTTCAGGGATGGATATTACGATGATTTTGAAGCTAACCCCAAAAAATTGGTGAATTTTACGATCTCTAGATGGGCGAAATGAAGGCACAAATGTGAAAATAGGACCCTATTAGGGTTTTGAAAGAAAAGAGGAATTGAATTGCAATTTTGAAAAGGGTCAAACCTAATGGGTAGGGACACCTTGGAAAATGTTTAGAAATATGAATGTAAATAAAATTGATTTAAAATTCACACAAATCCAATTAATTTTAAAAATTAGGGTTTGATGACCACTTAATTTTGAAATTTGAATTTTGGGAAAAAGGGGGGAAATTGAAATTTTGAATTATAGGATTAAAGACAAATCTAAGAACTATTAGAAATCTAAAAAATTAAATTGAAATCCAATTTTTGCACAAGTTCAAGATGATTTTTGAAAATTAGGGTTTTAACAAGTAACCTCTCAATTTTGTAAATTAATTGCAAATTGAACAAGAGAAAGAGGAAATTGAATTTAACAAACAAAACAATTTTCAGATCTAAGATAACCACAAACAATTTTTACAAATCACAAGTTCAATTTAAAATTTAAAAAACTAGGGTTTGAATGATTTAACCACTAAGTTTGTAGAAAGTTGAAACTTGTAAATGAAAAATATGCAATTTTGTTCAAAGGAAAGCATGCAAGACATTGGGTTCACCAAAATGTAATGGTGGAAAAATGGTGAATGAGAGATGAGGAAGGAAACTACCCTTTCCCTCAAAGAGAGATGAGAGTTTCACTATTGATTACCATTCAAGCACTTTTCACCATGTTACATTAGAAAGAGGAGAGGATAATTCACTAGATTCAATCTCTCCACATGAAGATGGTAGATTTAATTCTAAATGAATTGGGAATGTTAAGTTGATCCTCTCTTCCTTGTTTGAAATGGAAAGGAAATTGATTGAATTATGTAGTGTAAAAGTGACAAAGAATTGATTATAACTTAAGATCATAATATGGGATGAAGTTGTGCACCTGAATTTGGCAGTGATATGTTGAGACAAAGTCGCCCTGAAAATTTGAGGAAAAGTTGTCCAGACCATGGTGGGAATGTACACGGTCCTTCGAAAAATCTGCGAAATGAAAAAGATTTTTCCACCTCTACAAATAGACCCTGAATCTAAAAGTACAACTACACACCTGCAACCTACACATAGAAAAGAGAGGAAAATGGGTTCGGATTAGGGGTTTGCCTTTATGTCAAACCCCAGTTTTGGAATTAACCAAATAATGAAAGAAAGTACTTGCAAGTAGATGTAAATGAAAGACTGAATTGTAAATCACCTCAAGGGAGGTTGTAGTAGCAATGTTGATATAAATGCTTGTGTGGAATTGTATATTGGACTCAATCTCCTCTTCAATGGTTGAATCCTTAATTTGAATGCAAAACCTAGCCTTGAAGGGAGACTTGAGAATGCTCAATGCTAGAAGAGAATGCTTGAATGCTTGAATGCTTGTGCAACTTGAATATCTCCAACTTTGAGCTATCCAACTTATACAAATGAGACAATGAATTCCCCCTTAGATACATGTTAGTGGATTTGAATTTTGTCACAGGTTGACATCGGGGGAGTTTCTTGCCCGATGCACAACCAACAATGCAACCCTAGGAAGGGTCCTGCCCCAGAATAGGGCAAGGATAGGGGTGCCATGCCCCTGTACTACCCCTTTCTCAAGGGAAAAGTTCAGATGGGGTGATGTAGAGGCCAAGGAAGAAGTTATTTATAAAAGCTAAGCAATCTTCGGTCTATGATCAGGCTAAATGATTCAAACTAACGTGCGTGAGGACCCTAATGCAGTCAAAAATTTCTAGGGTTGCAATTTTATGACACTACATTTAGCCCCCACTTTATTGGGAGTATAAGCTTATGCCAATACTACCAATAAAGTACAAGGAAACAAAATTGAAAGACTTTTACCACGTCAAAGAGGCAAGATGCACTAAGCTCCTAGTGGACTTAGGATCTTATGACTTTGATTGACAAAGTAAAAGGGAAGATCAAGAAGGGGAGAACCATGACTGCAAGTAGCAAAGTTCCCTTCACTATGAGTCATGAAAGGAAGGATACAAAAGAATACAAAGAAAAACAAGGCTCACTAAGTTATTCTAAGTATCACAAAAAGGAAAGTATGAGCGGAGTGTGTGCTCCCATGTTAAAGTGATCACACATGCCTTATTGGGGGTGATTTATTTAAGGTAGGATAAACCCAAGAAAGAGAAAGAAAGGGACCACATTATCATGAGGATTTAGCCCCCAATCAAGGTATAAACCCAAATATAATGAACAAAAAACATGAGGTACTGTCACTTTCCTTGGGGTCAGTATGTTGTATGATAACTCATGTATATAATGTATGTATATGCATATAATTATATTCATTCCCCAAAGAAGAACACTACCTTAGAAGAAAGGGAAGAGAGGATGTCTTTTGAGTCAACATGAAAGAGACCAAGAGAAGATCTCAATGCTTTGCATCATCCCCAAGTAGACATTAAGGGAACAATAGAAGAACAAGGATACATATAGAAGAATGGTCACAAAAGAGAAAGAAAGGAGAGAGAGAAAGATCTGCAGTGCTAACATTTCTTATCTAGCATGACATCCGCCTCCCGATCTTGTTGATCACTATTTTGTGAAGGCGAGCAACACGCTAGAGGAGCGATATCAAGCACAACAGATGGAGCTATCACAAGATCCAAACAAAGACTATGCTCATGTTGTAAGTCACTTTGTTTGATTCTAGGAACTAGGATTAGGGTTTGTGAAAACTCATCTGATAAATGTTTGTCTACATCAACATAGTCATACTCACTTTCAGAAGCATTAGGAGTTGTATTGCCATTATTAATAACATTTTCACCCATTTCTTCATCAAAGTTTAGAGAAAGAGGAGCAAGAACATGAATAGAAGTAAAACCATCACATTTTTTATGCAACTTATGATTGGAGATGTTGGTTTAACATATTGCTTAGGAGAAAAGGGAATCATGTTAACTGTCAGAGTCTGAGGAGATTGATTATTTTGATGGATAGCTTCACGAGATCGAATACAACATCTTCATCAGCATTCTCTTGCACAATGATTCCATTGAGTCTTAGTCGAAGGCTGAGAAGGAGGAGGGATACTTAAAAAGGTAGGAATATTTCTCTCCTTGATAGTGGAAGGTTTAGGTTTAACAAGAGGAGAAGAAGGCCTCTTCTCCCAATACGAGGAAGGAGGTGGAACTACACCATAGAAAGGAGGAATATTAGTTGTAGGAAGGAGACTAGGTCCATAATGAGGAGGAGGTATAGGTCTGACCTTAGGAAGAATATTGTCATTCTCCTTAAGAGAAGGTAAAGTCACATCCATAGGTATAGGTTTATGATCTTCCTTAGGAGGGAGATTAGTTCTATCTGTGTGGGGAAGAACCTCATCTTGAAGAATAATAGGATTGTCAAGTGTTGGAGATGTAGGTTGACTTAAGGATAAAATCATATCGTTCTTTTATTTTTTATAAGATTGAAAAAGACCATCACTCCTTGATGGAAGAGATTGAAATTGTTTAGGCCAAAAGAGATCAATAGGAACACCAAGGCTTCTTTTGGATGGACGAAATAAGCTATGGTTCACAGTTATAATTTCTCTATTGTGAGAAAATTTGATACACTTGTGGATTGGAGAAGAAATAGCCTTCATGGAAGATAGCCAAGGATAGCCCAATTTCACATGGAATTGCTCAGAAGAAGATATGATAACAAAGTCAACATCCATGGATTTAGTATGGACTTCAACAAGAAGGGTGATAGAACTAATGGTAGGATAAGAGAATACATCAAATAACTTCACAATAGAAGTATCATATATTGGTCTATGCAATCATAAAGTGACAAGATACTCTTCAGTTATGATATTAACCATGCAAGAGGGATCAATCGGGGCACCACGACAAGGGATATCCTTAACCGTTGTAACTATGTATAAAGGGCCATCGGATTCTCTAATGGTCTCTCTAGGGTCAAATGTGATACAAGGATCCTTAGGAATATCCTTTGTTTCTACCATATTAACCAATTTTGGAGCCATAGAAGTGAATTCTTTAGAAGAGAGAGAGAGTTAGGCACAATCTCTATGACGTTAGAGGTATGAGATGGCAAGGGATCAATGAAAATATTAAGATTTTGATTAGGAGGAGCTACTGATTTATTCCATTTATCATTCATACCTGACACAAATATAGTATTATTATCAATCAAGTCTTGAATCTTATTCTTCAATGCAAAATATTTTTTAGTGTAATGACCAAGTTGATGATGAAATTGGCAAAAGGAATTGTTATCAAAATAAGCAGATGCAAGTTTGGAAGGATCATTTTTTTTATAGGAGAAAGTTTGATAACATTTTTGTGCAACAACTAAGACATAATATTATGTAAAAATTCATTCAAGGAAGTAAATTGTCTTTCTCTCTAGAAAAATTTAGAAATAGAAGGCACACTTGTTGTAGCATTCAAATGGTTGGTGTTGATTGGATCATTGGGCTTGATGAAGCTTTTTGTTGGTTTTAACTTCACAAATGGTTGTTGAACACTCTCCCCCTTATCACTCGGAGCCATAGGAGTGGATTTTTGCATTTGACTCACAGTTAGTTGATAATTGTGGAGTATTGTGCACAACTACAGAAAGGAAGTAAACTCAGTCAAAAGAAGCTTTTCCTTGATATCTTTTTGTAAATTAGAAATGAAAATTATTTGAATATATTTATTAGATACATGAAAATAAAGTTGAGTACACAAATGCTTATATCTACCAATGAAATCAGTCACTTTTTCTTTAACACCTTGTTTACAATGCGTTAAATTAGTCAAAGTGATTTTAGGACCAATGTTGTTTTGAAATTGTTGGTTGAAAGCATTTGCTAGTTGTTGAAAGGAAGTGATAGAATAAGAAGGTAGAGAGAAATACCATTGTAAAGCCTTATCTCTTAGTGCTCTTGTAAACAACTTTGCAAGAAATCATTGATCATAAGCAAAATCAATACACAAGGTTTGAAATGTTTTGATATGCATAAGAGGATCACCTTTTCCATTATAGAGTTCCAATTAAGGGATGTCAACATTTTTAGGTGGTGTGGATTTAACAATATCAATAGAAAGTGGGCTCACAACATTGAAGGTGGGCACACTAAACTTGGATTGAGTCATAGAAGCAATTTGTTGTTGTAAGGAAGACATGGTTTGAGCAAGATTGTTAATTGTCATCTTGGTGGAAGAATTGATGTTAGACATAGGTGATTGAGAAGGTGGTGTGATGTTATTGAAAGAAGGTATGGACATAGAATAAGGTGGTGGGACATTATGATAAGTAGGCATTGGTGATGATTGAGTAGTAAAAGGGACAATTAAAGGAGGAATAAAGTTGTTGAAGGAATTTCCCCCTTGTGTCACACTGATTGGTTGAGGAATAATAGGAACACTCATGGAAGACATAGGTAACGATGGAGGAATAAATTAAGAAGAGGGATTGCCTCCATGGCCACTTGTTGTAGGGATGACACTATGAGTTGAAATAGCCATGATGTTAGATGTGAAAGTAGGAATACTAGTCATAGGAGTAGTCAAAGGAATAGAGGAATTGAGTTGTATTGAAGGTTGTGAATAACCTAGGGTTTTGACACAACTCTTGATATGAATGACATTAGAATCAACAATATGTGCAATGCCATGCAATATATCAATTTCATTCTTATCACTTTGAAGCATACGTTTTAGACCTTCTATTAATGAAAGAGCTTCACTATTAGGGTATTCTTAGGGCATCCATTGTTGAAAGCTATAAAATTGATTGTCTAATGTAGAAATTTCATCTAAAGAAACCCAAGTTAAAGCTTCTTCTTCATCATGGGATCCATTAATGGGGTGAATAGGCACATGATTAGGATGAGAAGAATTAGCATGATCCTCATTAAATAAGTCACCCAAATTAGGATCCATCTCCTCAGTAATTAAACCTTGGGAAGCCTTAATTCTAATTATTCATCTAACGACAATAGGATAGGTAGGACTAATAGTGGTAAAACTCATGCACTAGAGGAAAATTTTCAATTTTGAATTGTGGAACAAAGCTTACAAAATTGAGTAATGCAAAATGTAAGGAAATAATGATTACACAATTTGAACTTTGTTGGAGGAAAGGAATGACACAAATTCTATAAATGAAAGAAAATTGAAATTTTAAAATTAGGGCCAAGGGAATACAACTTAATTTTAAAATCAGAATTTTTAAAATCAGGGCAGACTATAATTAACCTCTTAATTTTAAAAATATTCTTAAAATTTGAAATGTTGAATTTTGAATGTATTTTTGATAATAAAGGGAACAAAAATCATTAAAATCGGCCAATCTTCTGGATTTAGGCTAGTAAATATAGTCATAATAGCCTCCCAAAGTTTTGGGAAAAAAACTGAGGATCATGGCAGGAAAGCACATGGTCTGACCAACTTTTTTCAAAATTTTTAGGGATCGATATTACAATGATTCTGAAGCTAACCCCAAAAAATTGGCAAATTTTATGATCACTAGATGGGCGAAATGAAGGTGCAAATGTGAAAATAAGACTCTATTAGGGTTTTGAAAAAAAAGAGAAATTTAATTGCAATTTTGAAAAGGGTCAAACCTAATGGATAGGGACACCTTGGTAAATGTTTAGAAATATGAATGTAAATAAAATTGATTTGAAATTCACACAAAATCCAATTAATTTTAAAAATTAGGGTTTGATGACCTAACCACTTAATTTTGAAATTTGAATTTTGGGAAAAAGGGGGGAAATTGAAAATTTGAATTATAGGATTGAAGACAAATCTGAGAACAATCAGAAATCTGAAAATTAAATTGAAATCCAATTTTTGCACAAGTTCAAGATGATTTTCGAAAATTAGGGTTTTAACAAGTAACCTCTCAATTTTGTAAATTTTAATTGCAAATTAAACAAGACAAAGATGAAATTGAATTTGACAAACAAAACAATTTGCAGGTCTAAGATAACCACAAGTAATTTTTACAAATCACAAGTTCAATGTTAAATATAAAAACTAGGGTTTTTAATGATTTAACCACTAAGTTTGTAGAAAGTTAAAACTTGTAAATGAATAATATGCAATTTTGTTCGAAGGAAAGCATGCCAGACATCGGGCTCACCAAAATGTAATGGTGGAAAAATGGTGAATGATAGATGAAGAAGGAAACTACCCTTTCCCTCAAAGAGAGATGAGAGTTTCACTATTGATTACCATTCAAGCACTTTTCACCATGTTGCATTAGAAAGAGGAGAGAATAATTCACTAGATTCAATCTCTCCACATGAAGATGGCAGATTGAATTCTGAATGAATTGGGGATGTTAAGCTGATACCCTCTTCCTTGTTTGAAATGGAAAGGAAATTGATTGAATTATGTACTGCAAAAGTGACAAAGAATTGATTATAACTTGAGATCGATACATGGGATGAAGTTGTGCACCTGAATCTAGCAGTGATATGTCGAGACAAAGTCACCCTGCGATTGAGGAAAAGTTGCCCGAACCATGGTGGGAATGTACATGGTCCTCCAAAAAATCTGCAAAATGAAAAGGGTTTTTCTGCCTCTACAAATGGAGCCCGAATCTGAAAGTACAGTTGTGCACTTGCAACCTACACACGGATAAGAGAGGAAAATGGGTTGGGATTGGGGGTTTGCCTTTAGGTCAAACCCCCATTTTGGAATTAACTATGTAATGAAAGAAAGTACTTGCAAGTAGATATAAATGAAAGACTGAATTGTAAATCACCTCAAGGTAGGTTGTAGTATAGATTTTGATAGAAATGCTTGTGTGGAATTGTATGTTGAAATCAATCCCATCTTCAATGGTTGAATCCTTGACTTGAATGCAACACCTAACCTTGAAGGGAGACTTGAGAATGCTCAATGCTGGAAGAGAATGCTTGAATGCTTGTGCAACTTCAATAGCTCCAACTTTGACCTATCTAGCTTAAGAAAATTAGAGGATGAATGCCCCCTTAAATATATGTTAGTGGATCTGAATTTTTTCATGGGTCGACATCGAGGGAGTTTCCTGCCTAATGCACAACCAACAATGCAACCTTAGGAAGGGTTATGCCCTAAAATAGGGCAAGGATAGGGGCACCATTGTTAGGTCCTGGAGGAAACTAAGAGGGGGGGGTGAATTAGTTGTCTATTAATTTCAGCCAAATATACTTTAACCAAACTTAGTACATAATATCGGTAAACCAAACTTTAATGTTAGGTGACAATTTAATAGTTAATTACAATACTAGTAAAGTTTAATGCATGAAACAGACACACAAATAACATACACAACACATAACATAGTTATTTGTATGTGGAAACCCTGTAAGGGGAAAAACCACCATGGGAAACCTTACCCACAATCAGATGATACTACTGTAGATAGTATATGTGTACAAATGGGATCTGCACATGCAGAAAGTCCAACTACCTAGAGCTCGCCGCTCAATCAAAAAATGGGAGTCACACTAACTACAATTGGATGGTTAAATCCAATGATAATGTACTGTTCAAAATAGCATCTTCATATGCTAGATTCAATACCGGTTAAGCTCCGATTTTCCTTCTTCAAACCTTCCTTCAATCTTGAATGATTTCTGCATGTATAGCTCTGCTTATATTCACATATACCTTATTATATGCCTCTTCATTTCTACCACATAATCTAAAAAATGAGATCTTACATATATACCAAGATCTAAGACCAAATGTGTAGGTCGGCTCACTAAGATATTACAATTAAATCAATTACAAATGAAACAATATGCAATGCATGATGTTGGCTCAATGCATTTACAACAATAAAAAATCATCTCCATAACATATCATTCTGATCTGGAATAGATAATGCTTGTCGGTCCATAACCTAGACCTATTTGCCAATAATAGCAAATATGCAAACCCGATTAGATCAATAATCAAGTCACCAAAACCATGTTTCCAAACAATGTCTTGAACATAACCAAGTAATCTCTAGATGATAATAGATCATCCTCAGTGCTGGTGAACAATATAACTTGTCGGTGAACCAGATACCGATGACTATGCATAATTCATTGAACATGCCGATGAACATAACCAAAGATCTCCAAGTGTTCTCAAGAGTTGACATCAATGAAAAAACCAATGCAACACATCCATAATACCAACAATCTCCCCCTTTGGCAATGATGGCAACACAATATGGAAAAACCATCTAAGTGTCAAAGTAGAAATGCCAAAAACCAAAAACCAACAATCTCCCAAAGTGATCATCAAAATACAGATACAAAGAATAACAATCTCTCCCCTAATGAATAATCTCTCCCCAACAGATAATGTGTTCTTCCATAGTCCACAAATATCTCTCCCCCTTTGACATCAAATGCCAAAGCAATACAAAACCAAATACAATCTTGTTACAAATACCAATTGTTATAACCACATTTATTCAATCTACTCCCCCTGAGAAGTAGCTCTCCTTCATCAAAGCCAAAAAAAGGTTTCTCTGTTAATTCTGTCGGTCTGATGCCATGCTCCAACTGTCTAAGTTTCTACCAATGAGGGTATAACTCCAAGTTGCTCTCTTAGATATTCAAAAGTTTCCTTAGGCAAAGGTTTAGTAAAGATATCTGCAATCTGCTCTTTAGTATTCACATAAACCAATTTCACTTCTTTTGCTTCAACATTCTCTTTTAGAAAATTGAATTTGATAGAAACATGTTTAGTTTTAGAGTGAAATACCAGATTCTTTGATATATCAATTGCTGCCATATTATCATAGTAAATGATTATAGGTTCCTTGCATTTTACCTTTATGTCCTTCAACATTTGCTTGATCCATAATACCTGTGTACAATTAGTTGTTGTTGCAACATATTCTAATTCTACTGTTGATAAAGATGCACAACTTTATTTCTTGCTCAACCATGAAATTAGTTTGCTGCCAAGAAAAAATGCTTCGTCGGTGGTGCTTTTTCTGTCATCTACATCTCCTACCCAATTTGCATCTGTGTATGCACATAAGTCAAAATTTTCATCTTTAGGATACCATAAACCAAGATTTGTTGTGCCTTGTAGATACCAGAAAATCCTTTTCACTATTGATTCATGATTTTCTTTAGGATTACTCTGAAATCTTA